>NC_085928.1:75325000-75570000 GCF_028885655.2 Pongo abelii
ACCAAAAAAGGAGGTAGCAAAACAATTACTCTTTCGTAGATGATATGGATAATAACACATACCTAGAAAATTTAGGAGTAACTCAAATATTAAGCTAACAAATGTTCTGCTAAAAGCTAGAGTGCAATTATTATGCAGATATCAGTAGCTTTTATATATACAAACAGCAAGCAAAGGAGGCATTCCACACTGGAAGTAGGAAAGTTGCAATAGAAGAGATGGACTACGCAATACAACTGGTAAAATCAAGTGCTAGTCCAGGAAGCAAAAAAGAAGAAGCTGAATCTATCTCATACACCATATACCAAGAAAAATCTCAAATGCATTGATTTAAGTGAGGAAAAAGGGAATTATGAAATTGCTGGAAGAAAACACACAAGAACTACATTATAACCTAAGAGTAGAGGAGGTCTTATTAAATATTTCTTAAAATCTAGAAGCTTTAAAAGATTGATGAATTCAACCACATACATTTTTTAAAAAGGACTTGCATAACAAAAATCAACCTAAGAAAAGTCAAAATACAAATGACTAGGAAAGCATTTTGTAATTCACTTGTGAATAAAGACTAATTTATATGTCAGACACTTATCTAACATTGAGGGTTATTATCAGTGACTAAAACTGACAAAATCTCTGCTTTCTTGTACCTTACATTCTAGTTTGTTTACAACTTGTGCCTTCCTTATCTATGAGGACCTCTAGAAATCGATCAGAATAAGACCAACAACTTAATAGAAAAGTCAGAAAAAAGATCAACAGTTTGAGCACAGCAAAGAAAATACAATAAATTAAGCACACAATGGCTCTTGACCAATGACACAAAAAATATCAATCCTACTCATAAGAGAAATATAATTAAAACTATACTCGTGTGCCATTTTTCACCTATCAGAGTAACAAAATCTGAAAGCTTAACACAATCTGCTGGTGAAGCTCTGGAGAATAGGCTTACATACATTGTGTCTAGGAATCTGAACTGATACAACCTCTGTTTGAAGGCAGTTTGGAATATCTATTGAAAATATAAAAGCAAAGACCATTTGAACCAAGTATTTTCCTTTGAGAAATTTAGACTCAGGCATTTTTACAGGTAATAAATGTCATATATATAATGCATTCTATTGAAGTGCCTTTTTATAGAAAAGGTTAGGATCAATCTAGGTGTCCCTTGATAGGGGATTAAAGTATGGGACATCTATCCCAGAGATCAGCAAACCACAGCCCACAGGTCAGGTTCATCCTGGGTTTGTATGACCCACCGGCTGAGAATGGCTTTTGCATTTTAAAAAGCTAAAAAAAAATCAGAAGGATAATATTTTGTGACACACAAGAATTATATGAAATTTTGATTCCAGTGTTAATAAAGTTTTATTGAAACACAGCCATGGTTGTTTGTTTACATATTGTCTATGGCTGCTTTTGAGCAATTGAATTGAGTAGTTGTGACAGAGGCCACATGTGCTACTCTTACTGCTTCACACTGCTGCTCAGCGTGCTAAAAAATGCAAGGATACAGTTAGAACTTGAAAATGTTTTGAGTACCATACAGCTAATAGAATTTCATGACCTAAATACAACAATCAAAATTATAAACCTCTGTATATGCAAGCAACATTTTTATTTGGAGGTAATATTTACATATTCAGGACCAAAGACTTCTGGAAAAAATAAAGGAACATTCTATATGTATGCAACTTTTTTTTTTTTTTAAAGATGGCAGAAAAATAAGGGTTTGTTTTTTTTTTAAAATGAGACAGGGTATCACTCTGTCACCCAGGCTAGAGTGCAATGGAGCAATCACGGCTCATGGCAGCCTCCCCATCCCAGACTCAAGGAATCCTCCACCTCAGCCTCCCAAATAGCTGGGACTATAGGCATGCACCACTATGCTCTTGTAATTTTTTAATTTTTTGTAGAGACACGGTCCCACTGTACTGTCCAGACTGGTCTCAAACTCCTGAGCTCAAGTGATCCCCTGCTGCCTCAGCCTCCCAAAGTGCTGGGATTACAGGCATGAGCCACCATACCTGACCCTGAAAATAATTTTTTATAATGTGATCATTTTCTAGAACAACAAAAATCCAAGGATAAAATATTATTTTGCCAAAATGTGTATTTTTGTATTACCATTTCAGACATATATATACACACTTACTAGAGAATGGGGAATTTGAGATATTCAGCTGGCTGGAGGGAGACTGCTGGACACTACAATGAACGCACACACTAATTCTTACAATTCAAAAGCTTAAATAACATTTTTCACAGTGCTGAGTTGTATAGCACACGTTTATATTTGTTACAAACCGAAATTTTTGCCGTTTTCTGCCAAAATAAGCATAAGCTCCAGCACTTGCTACCATGGCATTTTCAATGCACTTTTCAGCCGTCATCAGCATTTGCTGTTTTCTTTTCAGTCTGTGGTTTTCATGGAAACCACTCCTACTCTCTTCTGAGTCATGCATGTCTGCCTTTCAGGTGTAATTCAATTAACACCCTGCTAATTTATCAGTGGATTGGATAATTATTGAGTAATTTTGATCAAAAATATTCCCATCATTTCTCATGTAAGCACTGCCGCCAGAACTACTTATTGGTCTCAGCATGTCAGTTTCTCTATGTGCTTGCTCTTAAGATTTAATACACTGGTGGGGAAAAAAAATGAACAGGGTGCTTAATGAATCAAAACATACTCAGATTGAATAATTAGAAATTCCCAGTTAATTACTAGGAAAGAAAATAATTAAATTATGATTCAGCTTTTACATGAATTAATGGAGTGAATGCTGAGCTGGGTCCTTTCAATCATTTTTCCATGAAAAGACAGCACGGACATTGAGAGATATAGTTTTCCCTTTTTTTATCATTTCCAAACTATATTATTTAAATTGTGTTTTATGCCTCGGTTGCTTATACAACAATTTTGTATAATGTTAATTGGCTTTGGAAATGGAAGCTCAGCTTATGCCTATACTTAAGAAGCATTGGGAATTTCTGAGTAAATATTCAGGTTAAGATTTATAGGCATCAGCCGGGCGTGGTAGCTCACACCTGTAATCCCCGCATAAAAATACAAAAATTAGCCGGGCGTGGTGGCACATGCCTGTAGTCCCAGCTACTTGGGAGGCTGAGGCAGGATAATCTCTTGAACCAGGGAGACAGATTGTAGTGAGCCGAGATCAGGCTGCTTCACTCCAGCCCGGGCGACAGAGCGAGACTCCACCTCAAAAACAAACAAACAAAAACAACAAAATGTTATGTTTGTTTCAAATAGGAGATAGGAAAGAAGTTTTATTACTTTAAACGTAGAACATGAAGTAAGACAGCAAAATCTATCCATCTATTTTTTAATCTTGCTTTGCAGTTATTTCGTAATAAATGATTAAAGGAAGAAAGGGAGGAAAAAAAGGTAGATGCAGTAGAAGCTTCTCTGCTGACACTAAGATGGTTGAGGGGCAATAAATTCTCAGGACTCTAGACCAGGGCCAGGCTCAAAAATGAATTGAAGAGTTTGTCTGGTCTATTATGGAATATAGAGATATATCACAGATGCATCTCCCAGCATTAGGAAGTTATTTTTTAAATAAGCTTGCTCTCTGTCAGCCATTCTCTTTTAAGTGTTAACATTCCCAGAAGACAGATTACCTTTTTGTTGTCAAAATGGGTGACTGTGGTGGGAATGCTGGCCACGTAGATGAAGAAAACTACAAAGGGGAGAAGACAGGAGTGGGGAGCGTTGATAAGGAACTCCATGTATGTAGTTCTGATAATATTCAGCTCCATTCTTGGGTCTCTTGAAGTCCACCAACAAGGTGGATGATCTCCATGAGCTAGTATGAGCTATCTCCTGAGAGTCATTCTCAAACTTGAGCATGCATCAGAATCACCAAGAGGGATCTATACACCTCCCTTCCAGAGTTTCTGATGCAACAGGTCGAGGGTGATGACCAAGATTCTGCATTTCCCTGAAGTTCCCAGGTGATGCTGAGGCTGCTAGTTTGGAGCCCATGCTTTGAGAACCACTGTTAAGTAGGTGACGGGCATGCATATTTGTGGAAGAGAGGGAGGGATCCACATTCCTCTGAGAAAGTCAAGGCTTGTTGCTGGAACCTTACAAGCCCTGAGATTTTTTTTTTTCACTGCATGAAGGGTGAATTTAAGAAAAATGGGAAAGTTGTGTTTGAGAGAATATTAGTACCTTGTGGAAATATTTGTACTTTACCAGTGGGAGTCAAATATGTACTTAATGTACATATTACATTGTTTGCTGCCCATTTAGCTGGCTGGTTGCAAAAGGACTTTTATATTCCTGCTGGTGAGTACCATCAAAACGTGGTCCTCCCTCATTTCACTACTCAAATGTCAATCTGTGGGTGAAAAGATGAAGTTTAGTAATGGACTAACAGTTATCATGTGTTAAGTATTTTTTCATCCTGTAAATAGGTCTTAGAAAGCTTGGTGTGTCAACTCTCTTGGCTCTGAAGGATTTGCTGAGTGGGACATCAGGATGGCTTCCTAGAAGAGGTGAAACCGGAATTTTGAAATTGTGTAGAGATTAGTCTAGCAATTGGTTCTCAACATTTGGTGTGAATTAGAATTACCTAGTGCAACAATAAAAAATACAGAGGCCCAGGCTCCATGAAGTAAGATGGGCTTAGGTGTATCTCTTTTTACCAAGTTCCTCAAGCAAGCCTAATGTATAACAAGGTTTAAAAATCTCTGGTTTAGAGCTATGCTATTCAAGCTATTTGTGGAGAAAACTAGATTAAAAAAATTCTAATCATCATAGTCAATACTGTTGCAAAAAAGGAATAAAATTAATCACTAGAAAAAATGAAATTTCAAAGCACATATTAAACATAAGCCCCAGGAGATGACAGACTATGACCCTGCCAGAGGGCTCCTACCGCAGAAAACGACTATAAAACCTGGAGGATTGAAGAGTGAACAGAAGCAGATAGATTCTGGTAGGGAGTATGTAGTCAGAAGAGGAAAAGAGCAAACTACCTCTGAAGTAAATTCCTAATTTTTGTGGCTTTTACTCTTAAGCTAAGTATGGTTAATTCAAGCACACAGTGGTAGTGACTCTTCCCACAGTGAGGACACTGGTGGGAAAATCCTCAAAATACCCCTGTACAAAACTCAGAAACTAAATGGTTGTTTTGGGGATCATTCTAACTTTTCGTGGGTCTTGATTGCAGTACAGGCTACATGACTGTATCTAGCTACCAAAATTCATCAAACTATATACCTAAAATAAGTGTACATATTATTATATCTGAATTATACCCCAAGAAAGCTATTAAAATCTATAGAATAAAATCAATAAAAGGATACACTTTTAAAAATGAACACAAGAATACATTAAATTTCGAGGAAGTCAGAAAATGGTGAAGAAATTGAATAGTTTTTCAGGAAACACAAATTAATTTTATTTCCCAAGTTGCAAAGAGAATAAAATGTCAACATGAGAAGGTATCTCTAACATTCTAATTTTTATTGTTTGAGTAACTGAATGCTGGAATTCTGGCTAATTGATCAATATTGTGATAACAGCTAAGGTGATATTTGGCTTAATTTTCAGGGTTTTCCAGAGTTGATGAATGTAGATTATATAGATATCCATAATTCATTATTACTGTCAATAAAATTAATAATAAAAATATAAAACAATATATTATTATATTCAAAGACATACAATTACATGATCAAATTTTTATTAAAATTTTGAATTGCCTACTCCTAATCTCTGTCTGTATCTCACTGAGGACTAATAACACACCCTTCACAGACATACCCAGATCAGTGGACTGCACTTGGAGTAGCTCCCTCTAGAGGAATGGAATTAACCAGTTGTCCCAAGAAGAGTCACCAACAATGAATTAACAACTTCTGTTTGGGGGCATTGCAAGTAATTCACTATATTTGGCTTATATCCATTTTGTTGCAATAAAGCAAGGTAATAATTTTTATAATGTATTCGATTAATTGTTTAAGAACGTATTTGACTCCATTACTGAACTGTAAGTTGCTTAAAGCAGACCCATAACCTATGCAACTCTCTCTGGAAGAGCCTAGCACAGTCTTATAAATAGTAGCCACTCAATATAATATTTGTAGAACTTAATGTTTGTTGAAAGAACACCAGCTGTGTTTTAGTTCTTTATACCACCACTGATGAAACTGACTTATAATTAAAGCAAAGTAATATTTTTGACATAACTGAAGATTTTGATAAAGACATACTGAGACAGAGTTAGAGTTCTGACATTAATTATCACAAAACTATAGCAAGCAAAGCAAACCTTATTTGACAATACATGTGAACTCTTTGATGTTATAAGATGATTAAATATAAAATTGAACACTGGGGCAATTGACACATTTAACATAGTAGTAAATTCTTGCCAACTAACCAGATATTTTGCTGCTTGGAACATTTCCATGCCTCAGATTCCTCTTTTATTCAGAAGATATACTTCAGGAATGTACACTAAGAAGATCAATACAGAATATAATTCAGATAGAACTAAATCAAATGTGGAAATTGAAGGAACATTCAAGGTAAGTCTGGAAATTCGCATGTTGGCAACCATCTTATAACTAGGATGTAACTCTGATAATATCTAGTAATATTGATCATGTCTTATATTTCATTATTTAAAGTGACCTTTATAATCTTTGACAATATAATATTTTATTGATTTTATTTGGTATTGGGAAGAGACCATGAGGACCATAATCAGAATGGAATTGGTAAATTGGGAGACACATTGAGGCTAACCAGAGAAAGTTTTCTGAGAATAGGGAAGTCATGGAAGAAAATAAGAGATAGTCCCAATAGAGAGGTGTGGAAAGGCCAGAGACAGACAAAGGTAGTATAAAGGCATACAAAGTAAGCTTTAGAGGCACTGTGGGCGGAAGTCATCAGAACAGCAGTTCTGAGTTACATAGAGACCCAAGAGCAGATATATTCTTCATTTCTTCAGTTCTTGGTAAACATCCCAGCTCTGCTTACCAGTTTGTATGACTTTGAGCAAATCGCTTAGTATTTCTGTGCCTTAGTTTCATCATCTGTAAGATATACTTTTGAAGGTGAGGATTAAATAGGTTAATACCTGTGCAAAACTTGGAAGAGTGTCTGGCTTATGATACCCACTAAATGTTAGCTTCTTGCACTGGAAATGTTTGTCTTAATTTCATCTTATTATCACTGGGCACCTATTAGATGATAGGCACATTCACTGAACAAGTAAAATGAATAGACACTCGTGTCCTTAAATTTTTTGCCAGTTGGTATAAAGGAAATAAATAGGATGCTGGGAAAGGAGAAGAGGTGCATAAATTCATCTAGGAGCTCACCTGGAAGAGGACAACCTCCTTTCTCCAGCCATAAATGTGGGGAAACTATAGAGAAAAAATGGATATTTAGATGTTTAATTAAAAGATAATAGAGACTTTTGTAAAAACAAAACAAAACAAAACAAAAAAGATAATAGAGACTTTTGTGAGAGGAGAGAGGTCATGATCCATACAAGTTAGGACCAGAAAAATTAGGACAAGCTGGTTTATGAGGTTGGGAAAACAGGATCCTCACTATGACTAGGCTATTACCTTCTCCCAAGTATATACCTGCTTTCTGCAAGCCCACCCTCCCCAGTGTCTGCCCATTTTTTTGTTGCTCTTTTGTGCCTTCAGGTAATTTTGTTCAGGGCTTATCATTTTTCTCTGTCATCTGATAGAAAGTATGCCACTGTAATGGGAAGCAAAATCTGAGGATAACATTGCTTTATGGTATCAGTTTCAATTAATCTGTAAAACTGTGATATTGAAACAAGATTTCCCTTGTTATGTTATTATTCAGTTACTCAGGATAGAATAAATGCTCTATGTGTCCTTGAATCCAGCCCCATCAAGAACAAAATGAAAGAGCAATACATAGGTAGTGATAACGCATTTGACTATACTTCTACTACTTTCCAATTTACTTTCATGTTATTGACCATATTTTTTCATAAAGCAATTACAACAAAATCTAGTATTATAGTAAATATGGTATGTAATGTGGCGCTAGCACAAACTTCAGCAGCCAAGAAAAATTTGAACTAGTTTAGCATTAATTACTCTGTTTTTATTAAAGAAAATGCATCTTTTAAGATTTGTTGAGTTTAAAATGCCACCTTAAGAAAATAAGCTCTTAAGATATTCATTGGTTTGCTGAGACATGGAGTAAAGAAATTTACTTAAATAAGTGAAGGAAATAAGAAAATAATTTCTATGTTCACCTGATTAAATCAGTGATCCTATATCATTGGCATACAGCAGGGGAGCTTCCAATCTGAAGTTAATTTAGAGGTTGCCGTTTTCTGGAAAATCCAGTCATCCTGCTACTTGGCACTTCTCACACTGATGAAAGCTGAACTCTGAAAATAGCAAGAATTGGAAATCTTATGTTACAACTGTAATGTTTCCCTGAATCTCCACCATTTTTCTGTATGAAGCTTAGGGACTAAAAAATTGGTTTAGAGGTCATTGTACCTTTTCTTGACTTTTTAAAAATAAATTAATGCACAATCCTAGAACAAAGTCCAAGACAATGCTGTTTTTCCATCGTTTACTTGATACCGTAAATCACTTCTGGAACAAGGTAGAATAGAAAATATGAAAAAGACACATATTTCTGCTCTACAGTATATGAGGATATTTGATCCCACTGAACTAGCAGAATAAATGAGACTATGACAATGAGGAAATTGAAGCTATTTCTTTTATTTTAAGCAAATGCCTTTTCAGAGAGTTTGAACCTTTTGTCTTGTTTTTCATCTTAATGTAATATGGTGTGTCCTTCAGACTGATTATTTCAAAACTGCACAAATAGATTTGTAATAAGAATGTCATTACAAAAACTTTATTGCAATCTGGATAATTTTTAGCCTCTGGGTCTCAATTCTCACTAGATTAATGACTCCATATTGATTTTTTTAGTGTGTGTCACCATAGTTAAAACATGATAATCTGCTGTTATATCGATCATCTTTCTTCATTAAGGGTGGCAAATTACTTTCCAGACAAGTTATAGAAAGATGTTTTCGGTATCTTAATATAAATGCTGAAATCATAAGACGGTGCTAAATAAGATTCGAAGTTTTCACAAAGAAATTTTGGCTGTCATTTTTTTCTTGTTTATTCACAGTGCTTCCAAATTAAACGCTTTTATCAAAAGACTTTTGGGGGAGGGTGCCATCTTCATGATATTGCCCCTTTTAAAAAGATACCAAAACCCAAAATGAACAGGTTTCCGTTGGGGAGGTAGTCACCAAACTACACAATTAAAGTAGTTGATTAAAAGTTATATTTACTATTTAATAGTTAATTCAATGATTATGAGGCATCAACAAGCAGGCCAGAGCTGTCCATCATGGAGGGAGGGATGCATAATCCAAGTTACCTTTGTTCAAACCTGGCTCTATCACTAACTGAATGACAGTGGACGAGTCTCCCCAACCTACCTGTACCTTTATTTGTTCATCTATGAAATGGTGTTTATATTAATATTACCCACTACACAGGACCATTGTGAGGATTAAACAAATTAATATATGTGAAAAGCATAAAATATGGTAACAATCAATAAATGTTGGCTCTTATTTACTAGAGGCAAGTCCAGAAGACAGCTATATAAAAATATTCTTTTAAGGGTCAGTTACCTTTACAAAGATTAAGCTTAGAAAGCTGCACTGTGAATTATTTCTAAACTTGAGCCAGAGCTAACCAGAAGTCAAAATGCTTCATTTCATCTGGGTCAAAAAAAACAAAACAAAATGAAACTCTAAAATGAATTATCAGATAGGATTCTCTATATCATCATGGCTGGATTTTTTCTGTTTACTTTCTTAATTCCTGTAGAATCTCCTTAGTTTTGACTGTGAGAGTCAACATATAGATACTTTTGGGGAAAATTGAACTTTTTTCTTTGTGTCTTTTTCTGTAATCCATTCATATATTCTGGAAAAGGAAAGACAATAAACCTAGGTAGCTCAAATAGACTGTGGTTTGAAGCACTGATTTTAAAATTGTCATATGGGATTCAAGGAACAACACTGTACTTTGAAAAAAAAATCTATTCTTTTAAAGAACAATTTGATCAATGGGTAAAAGACAAAAGTGATAAAAAGGAATTTTGAAGTTTCACCTGAAAGGATCTTCAATTGTTTAATGTTTTAACAAGAAGGAACTGTGCAGGTTAAATTAGGAACTGAGGAGAGAAAGACCAAGAATCTCTATTGATGCAATTAACTCTTCCTGTATTAGCTGGATTTCTCTAGGGCTACTTCATTATTTGACATCCACATCACTTATGTATTCAATGTGTACTGTGTGTTTTCATGCTCGTCAATATATTCATTTGTTCTCAAGTATATAGTGAAAGAGTTTGTTATAGAAAACCATGGATGAGCTGTGGAGTCTGGAAGTTTTCAGTTATGCTTCTGATTCTGAGACATATTAGTTTAGTCATTTAGCTCCAATTTCTTCACCTATAATTTGAAGAAACTAATACCTACCTCTCCCCAGATGGGAAGTATAAATGAAATAATAAATGGACAGTGCACATGTCTCATGCAGAGTAGGCACTCCAATTTAGTATCATTATTTTACTCCATTACACCAAAAATTGGCAAACTTTTCCTGTGAAGTGCCAGATCGTAAATGTTTTAGGATTCCTGGGTCATGTGATCTCTGCTGTAACTACACATCTCTATTGTTATAGAGTGACAGCAACCGTAGACAATATGTGAACAAATTGGTTCACATATTTGTGTCTCAATAAAACTTTATTAATACACATTGAATTTTAAATTTTGTATCATTTTCACATGTCATGGGATATTATTCTACTTTCGTTTTTTTAATCATTTGAAATTTGAAAATCATTCTTAGCTCGCAGGCAGTATAAAAACATGGAAAGCTATCACTTGCCAAACCCTGCATTACCCTGAAAATTATAAGAGAACTACATGATGAAATTGAGAAGGGTTATAAGCATAGCATACTTTTTGACATTGAGGAAATTGAAGAATGCATACTGGGGAATAATGAGAAATAAGACCAGATTAGAGAGATCTATGGAGACAGATGGGTTTTTTGGATTAAACATGTAGGAAATAGGAAGCTACTGAAAGCTTCAAGTTAAGGGTCTTCTGTGTGATATTTGGGAGAGATGGGCCTGATACTTGGCAACAGAAGTAACAGCAAAGTAAACCCATTAAATAGCTGCTACTATTGTTGGGGTATGAAGTAGTGAACAATGGGAACAGAATAGCAGAGATGAACCAGAAAAACATTTTGAGGATTAGGTAAGTCTCCTTAATTGGGAGGCTGAGGCAGAAGGATCTCTTGAGCCCAGGAATTTGAGGCTGCACCGCAGTGAGCTATGACTGTACCACCGCACTCCAGCCTGGGCAATAGAATAATACCCTGTCTCTAAAAAAAAAAAAAAAGAAAAAGAAACAAACAAACAAAAAAAGACTCTTAAGGTGACAGACTATCTTTCTGCTTTTATTTTCCTCCAAAAGGTAGTATATGAGAGATACTCAATTATTACTGCCTTTCCACTCACTGATCATTTAACAGTCTATGTGGATAAGGAGTAACTATTGTACAGGCTAAAGCCTTCTTTCAATCAAAAGCATTTATTGATTTCTTCATTGAGTAAATATTCAGCATCTCTAGCATGTCCGGTATTTTGCTAAGTCCTGAGGATGCAAATGAGTATATATAGTCATGTGCTGCATAACTACATTTCAGTCAACAAACGACTATATATATGATAGTCCCATAAAATTATAATGGAACTGAACAATTCCTATTGCCTAGTGTAACATGATGATGATCCTGAGCCTATGTAAGCCTAGGCTAAATAGTGTGTGTGTGTGTGTGTGTGTGTGTGTCTTAGCTTTTAACAAACAAGCTTAAAAATAAATAATTTTTAAATGAACAAAAGCTTATAGAATAAGAATAGAAAGAAAAAAGGTATTTTTGCACAGCTGTACAATGTGTTTTTAAGCTGTGTTATTACAAAAATCAAAGTTTTTAAAAATTTAAAGTTTATAAAAATGCTACTGTAAGCTAATTTATTATTGTAAAAAGAAAATTTCCCTAATAAATTTATCGTAACCTTACTGTACAGTGTTTATAGAGTCTGTGATAGTGTAAAAGTTCTAGGTCTTCACATTCACTCACTACTCACTCACTGACTCAGCCAGAGTAACTTCCAGTTCTGTAAGCTTCATCCATTATAAGTGCCCTATACAGGTATATAGTTTTTATATTTTATACCATATTTTTACTGTACCTTTTATATGTTTAGATACACAAATACTCACCATTGTGTTGTGTTACAATTGCCTGCAGTATTCAGTACAGTAACATGTTGTAACAGGTTTGTAACCTAGGAGCCATTAGCTGTACCATACAGCCTAGGTGTGTAGTAGGCTATACCATCTAGGTTTGTGTAAGCACACTCCATGATGCTCTCACAACAACGAAATTGCCTAAGGATGCATTTCTCAGAACATCTCCTTGTTGTTAGCTGACACATGACTATAGAGTATATGTCCTGTAAAGGCCTCTCACTTAATGGTTAAGGGTCTTGGCCCCAGAATCTGACCAACCTGGGTTAGAATCTCAGCTCTCTCTGTCTCAAGTCATGCAAACAAGGAGAAATAAACCTCTCAAAGGCTCACTTTGCTCTACTCTAGTACAAAGATAATAGTAATGCCATTTAGCTCATATATTAGAAGCTTGAACAAGATGTTGGGCAAAGGAGTGGGGAAGTGGGTGAGAAGGCCTTATATGGTCTGGAATGGGAGGACAGGCTTCCCAGAAGACACCCAGGCACTTTTCAAGGAGGAAGAACAGAAGAAACCAGGAAGCCCAGCCGAGGGGCAGGGTGGAAAGTGCTCTCAGTGAAGGAAAGACCTCAAATGCTAGATTTGCTATTTAGACAATTAAAGATATTTGCGCACATTTGTATACCGTAAAAATAAAATGTTAAAGTTCTACATTGTGTTGAATAAATTATGCAGAACTGATTTCTTTAAAAGTTCACAAAGTCAGAATTACTTCAATTTGAAAAAATAAAGCAGTGCCTCATAAATTTTTATTTCCAGTAGGGTTTCAAAAAGTCTATTATAACAAGTCTACAGGTAATAGACCGCTTGCTAGAGCAGTACTGTGATAAAATGTCATCCTTAAGATAGCATCCCCTTTATCTCTCTTTCTCCAAAAATATTGGTAATTTTACCAAAATACCGATAAAACAGATTTCATCTCAGATTTCTATCAGTATTAAATAACACATTGAAATTCACTGAATATTGACATCTATATTTCAATATAAAGTCTCTGTAGTGCTCTCAAACATTGAGGGCAGATTTCAAATATCGTAATCATACACTGTAGCATTAGAATCTTATCAGAAGCTGTTTCTGAAATACTGTGTCCTCTTTCTCTCCAAATTAATGGCAGTGTGGGGATGAAGTGCAACAGACACAAACAAGCCTGTGTTCAAATCTAAACTCTGTCTTGTATAAGCTTAAATATTGAGCAAGTTATTTGAACTACTTAACAATCAGTTTCTTCTTATACAAAATTTAGGTAGCTATACAGTGCCTAGCTTATGGGGCTATTATAAAGATTCAAGACATTGTATATGAAACGCAGACAGGGCACAGCTACTAGTTCATAGTATGTTTTCTCTAAATGGTGAGCATTGCTGTCATTGTCATCATCAACATCATCATTTACTATGTATAATAATCTAACTTTGCCACTTTTTTTTTTTTTTTTTTTTTTGAGATGGAGTCTCTCTCTGTCACCCAGGCTGGGGTGCAGTGATGCGATCTTGGCTCACTGCTGCCTCCGCCTCCCGGGTTCAAGCAATTCCCCTGCCTCAGCTTCCTGAGTAGCTGGGACTACAGGCACACACCACGCCCAGCTAATTTTTGTATTTTTAGTAGAGACAGGGTTTCACCATGTTGGGCAGGATGGTCTTGATCTCTTGACCTCGTGATCTGCCCACCTCAGCCTCCCAAAGTGGTGGGATTACAGGCGTGAACCATTGCACCCTGCCCCAACTTTGCCACTTTCTTGCTCAGATTTTAAACATTGAATCAGGTCACCTAGGCCACTGGGGACTGAATTAGAGAATTATAATTTACAGATTCCCCAACACACATATTGTCCTTAAGTATTTTCTCAATCTCCAATCATCTTGTCTGATACTTAAATGGTAGTGAAAGAGCGAATGAGCAAAAAAAATGTCATTTTTTTGTTTCAAGCTACCGAGTAAGTTTTCTTAAAAATGATCAGGTTACATCTAGGTTCCTATAAATATCCCCTTGTTATGCATAAAGAAATTCAAAGGATAGGTAAGAACCAGCATGATTATTTTGCTTTTCTAGTCTTCTAAATTACAGCCTCCATGTTCTAGCATTTTATGATTTGAAATTAAGGACCTTTACCCTAGGCAAAAACTTTGCAGCAATTCCTGAAATAGCTTCCTAGTACATCTCTACCCCATCATCTCCCCTCCCTCTGCCAATCCATCCCACACACACCTGCCAGAATAATCTTCCATAAATATTCTTTTCTTTGTATCTAATCCTTGTTCCAGAATCAACAGTGCCTCCCTGTTATTCTTTGTCTTCACTTGGCCTTCCAATTGCATCATCAGGTTTTCTTTTTCCTTTCTCTCCTACTTTATGTACAATTATTCCTTCATGAAACAAATCAGTTCTAGACAAGTCAATGAATTTGCCATGACCGGAAAACTTCTTCAACCTGCACTGCCCCATGCCTTTATAACTGTGATAACATTTCCTTAGCCTAGATCCAGAATCTGTTTGTTTTTGCTGTCTTCTACAAAATGAGTCAGAACTCATACCCCCAAAGCCATTTCTTTTGGCTCCTGCCCCTTGTCCTCACTGTTTTCACAGCTGAACCTTTTGATATTTTCCTAAAAGGTCCTCACTGAAATTTAAATTAATTAATTAATCCTTCACCTGGTATATTGGTGTGAGGTTTCGGAGGTGAGGAATCTATGCATCTTAGTTAATTTCAGCTTCACATTCTAAATATTTAATACCATCACTTAGTCCCAGGAGACTTCAATGGATGTGTATTAGAAAGAAGAGAGGCAAATTGATAGAGTTAAATGTTTTTTTATTGCCAAGTCAATGCCAGAATCAGGACCAGTGGCACAGTTACAATTGCTAAACTTCTAAATTAGCTCCTTAGAGTCTTACTTTTTATGTAAAATTCTATTATGCCCACAGTAAGCTCTGGGAAGCTGTGTGGTCTCATAAATAATTCCTCTCAGCCTTCTACTATGTACATGTTGGTTCTGATAATAGAACTGAATCCTGCCTAGCCTCTCCTCCTTGTCTTCTCCCATACACACACTCTAAGAATGGAGCCTTCTATGAACACTAGTTCCTAACTGGGATACCAGAACTTGCAACTTGTGCTTGTTACTGTCCTCCCACATTGACCCCCACATTGCTAGATCCTACCCCTTGGTCCCAGTCAGCTAACTGGAGTTGTGACTGGATTCCCTGCTTTCTTGTCCTATACTCATTGACAGAAAAGGACCTTTTGCATTATTATTAGCACTGTCTTCCCAAAGTAATGAACCTTTGAGAAGTCAAAAACAAAATAATTAATAATTCAGAGATGACAACACTGAAAATAAGACAGGCTTTATTTGCCTGTTGGTTTAGTAGTGTATTTCTAAACCTGACTAATTTTTATAATGATCTAGTAAATTGTTCAGCTTCATTTAAAAGGTGTACCACATCAGCAAAATGTCTAGGAGACATAGATTCCTCATCATTGTTTCATCAATAAAGACCTTCTACTTTATGAGACTTCGAAAGAATATTTGGCCCTGAACTCTTAGTTCTTGTTCCAAGAAACTCATTTCCCCTTGATGTGTAAAATTCCAACTTGGTGGTTGTAGCCTTTCTCCTATAAGGTAGGTGAGAAACTGTTCATTCATTCAACAAATACTTACTGAGCACCTACTATGTGTAGAATTGTGTAGAACTTTATTAACCTCACTAGGAAAAATTCCCATTTGGGTCTAAACCAGAAGACTAACAGCTATTTAAAGGTCTTTTATTATGTTTAATTATTGTGATATCACTAACCATGATTTTGGACTCTGGTAACTCCTACAGACAGGTTAGTTAGTTCCCCTAACCATAATCCTTCTTTCCCAAGTGAGTCTCCAGCAAGTCCTGGTTTCCTATTGTATTAGACCACTTTTGTGTTGCTGTAAAGAAATAATGGAGGCTGGGTAATTTATAAAGAAAACAAGTTTAATTGGCTGTGGTTCTGCAGGTTATAGAAGAAGCCTGATGTCATCATCTGCTTCTGGTGAAGCCCTCAGGAAGCCTACAGTCACACCAGAAGTTAAAGGCAGAGCAGGCATCTCACATGGCGAGGACAGGAGGAAGAGAGAGAGTGGAGAGGTGCCACATACTTTTAAACAACCAGATCTTACATGAACTCACTGATCACCAAAGAGATGGTGCTAAGCTATTCACGAGGGATCTACCCCCATGATCTAAACGTCTCCCACCAGGCCCCACCTCCAACAGTGGGGGTTGCATTTCAACATCACATCTGGAGGGGACAGTTACACAAACTATACCACCCACCCACACTCCAATGCTACCGTGTTGTATTAAGACTAATAACCCATAATGACTTCTTTGCTGACTTTCTGATCTCGAACTACTTCATGTTTCCAAATCACAGAACCATAACATTTCAGCCCTAGAAGTTCTATCCCTTGGACAGTCTCAGAAATTGATATCCAGTGACGGGTGGTGAGTTGGCCAAAGTCCAAAAACCTGCTAAATTCTCATGTTTTACATGTTCCTTTGTCAAACATCAGATAATTATTTCCTGAATATAAAGTAGGAATACTTGTTTTTAGAAGGCATGATAAAAATTGCTAAGGCATTTCAAGTACAGTTGTTTAAAATCTAGCTAAGAAATACTAAGTTCATTAACTGAAATGTTAATGTATAGCATCGTATATTTTATCAAATATTGTGTTGATTCAAATATTTAGATCACAGAGGCATTTTTAGGAGAAGTGTGAAAAAGCTTTGTGGCTACTGATAAATATCCACAGAAATATTCACTCATCAGATACTTATTGGGTGCTTGCTTTGTGCCAAGCAAGGTTCTAGGTGCTGAACTGGTAGCATTGTAACAACTGGCTTTGGATTCAGGCAGAACCAGGTACAAATCCCAACTCGCTGGCTGCGTGCTTCTGAGCAAGTTTCTTTAACTTCAAATTTCTCATCCAGTAAGATGAGGATAATAGTAATTTACCTCCTAGATCTGGAGATTCATGCATGCAGAACACTTAGAATCATCCCAGGCATTTAATAAAATATTCAAATGGTAGCTCTAAAAAATGTGCATACCAATAGGAAGTTGAAGGCACGGTATTCAAGTCATTGTTGAAAGATTTTTGCCATTTCAGAATTGGCTCAAATTTGTGTCAGGGCTGGCACATTCCGTTTTACAACACTGCTTGCATCTGTTGGAAATCAACAAATTGTGATGTGTTCTTTTGAAAGTATTCTCAGGTTGGTATATGGGCAAATATTTTGCCAGTGCACCCAGGCAGCAAACTTCCTAAGTGCCAGCATTATGCTTTGGGTTCCTTTGGTTTTTTTATTTGTTTGGGGGGAATTTTTTGCAGTTGGCACTTAATCCTTGTTTCTTGTCCAACTAGCCATCTATAGTAAATTAATTCCCTAACAATTCTCTAATAATTCCCAGCTTTTCAATAGAAAGCTAGATGGCCTTCAAACACAGATACAAGATGACTCTAACAAGAAATGGTAGGGAACCACTTGAATTATTTCTAAACTTGGACAGAAAGGCATTCCTGAAGGAAAATCCATTTTAAAGTTACATGCTTAATCTCTAGTGAGCCAATGTAAGTTTCCCCAAGCCATGTATATTCTGTGCTGACTGCTTTTCATGTGGGAATTTAATGTGCAGTCATACAGTGAACAGAATTTCAGTTCCTGTACACTGCTTTGGCATTATGAATGCTGTCGTGTTTGCAGTGAAAAAAATTAGCAAAGTGTGAAATTGGAATTTAATTGTGATAAGATGCTCTCTCAAAAAATCACTTCACAGTGGAGGGTACACAAGAAGGTTCCCTCCTCCATTTGGCTCTACTTTAATTAATCACAATGACAAACTCTCAGCAGATGCTTGTCTTTGTAAGCCACTTAATACGTGTGCTTATCCTGGCTGCCACAGGTAGGGTAAATCACTTTGGGATCTGGTAAAAAGGTGAAGGGTCAGGTATGTTCTGTGTCTTACAGCTGATCCAGAAGCAGGAGATGAAATGCTTTTGATTGTGTTTGTGCCTGAAGTGTGTCATTACCTGACTGGAATTTGAAACTTAGCCCTGAGCAGCAATTTTTAGGAAGTTCCTCATATCAAGAGCCTAAATTAAAACTTGAAGTCCGGTGACCAACATAGATGTTTAATTTGAAATATCGGTGGCATTGCTCCTGAAGCAACAATAAGACTTTTTAACTTAATTTAATTTTAAGTTCCAGGACACATGTGCGGGACGTGCAGGTTTGTTAGATAGGTAATTGTGTGCCATGGTGGTTTGCTGCATCTACCAACCCATCACCCAGATATTAAGCCCTGCATGCATTAGCTATTTAGCCTGATACTCTTCCTCCCTGTGAACAGCAAGACTTTTAATTTGTTGAAAAAGAAATGTAGATCCAAAATTTGAGTTTCTGTTTAAAAAATAGAGAACTTGCATAATGGGACCTGCATTTTCCTATGACATCAAGTGCCACAAGCTGAGTAGCACTTGCCCCCATTGGTTGGGGCATTTGTGTCCTGGTGTTCCAGTCGTTACCACATAAAACTGTGTGTCTGATCTTGATGCTGTGCCACTTGCTATCCATCTGTGAACTTGCATTAATTTTTTTGTTTAAAGTGAAAACTCTATCCATGTCTTTAAAAGAAGTTTCAGGCCAGGCGTGGTGGCTCACGTCTGTAATCCCAGCACTTTGGGAGGCCTAGGCAGGTGGATCACCTGAGGTCAGGAGTTCGATACCAGCCTGGCCAACATGGTGAAACCCCATCTCTACTAAAAATACAAAAATTAGCCAGGCGTGGTGGTAAGCGCCTGTAATCCCAGGTACTTGGGAGGCTGAGGCAGGAGAATCACTTGAACCCAGGAGGCGGAGGTTGCAGTGAGCCGAGATTGTGCCACTGCACTCCAGCCTGGGCAACAGGAGCAAAACTCTGTCTCAAAAAAAAAGAAAAAAAAAAACAGTTTCAAAAAACACATAGACCCAAAGAGTTGCATGTTTCGGAAACAATGGAAGAGTATATATATGTATGTATATATATTCATTAAAATAAATAACTTTCGTGGGTGTTTAAAGAGCAAAGTGTACATGTGTCAAAATTTATATAAGCCTGTTTGGCTTATTTTTCTTCCTTGTCATTGTATAATGAATCCCTGGTATAATTTTTCTTTGCTTTTGTGTTTTTGATTACTTGACTAAAATGGATTATTTTGATATTATGCAGAAAGCTATGCAGAGATGATAAGTTAACAGTAGAAATCCTCAGGGTTTTATTCCCTGCTGTTTTTTTACTATTCTATTTAGAACCCTGAGAAATCTCATCCACTCTTATAAACTCAGCTGCTGACTCCTGATGGCTCCTAAATCCTACCCACATTTTTCTTCTAGATTACGATTGCCTTCTTGACTTCTCCACCCTAATGTCCCACTGCCTCTGATTCAGTGTGTCCAAAACAAGCCTTCTCTACATAAGTCTCTCATCAACACAAGTCACTAATCTCCCACAGGGTCCCTATCTTAATGAATGAGGTTATCTTCTACCAGTTGCCTAAGCCAGAAGACTAAGTCTCTTTCTTTACTTCTCCATCTCCTATTACATCCAGAAAGTTACTAAAATACATAGATTTTAGTAACTGTGGAAAATTCTTCAAAATTACTTCTTCAGTATCTCTGGAATTCATCCCACTTTTTCCAACTTCAAAATCACTGAGTTAACACCCTTATTTCCCATGTACACTCTATAGCAGTCACCTAAACATATTGCCCTTTCTGATACATTTTCTTTGCTGCAACTTGAGTGATCTTAAATGCACAGCAAATATCCTTGATTCCCAGGTGTTTCTTTGCTTATTAAGTTGTAAGATGAATCTAAATCCCGTGCAGTGATACCTGAGGGTCATTGTTACGTGCTCCCTGTCTGCCTCTCCTGTCCCATCTTTCAATATTCTGTCCCAGGTACCTTCATTTGTACTGTACTAAATGGCACGCCTTTACCCATGCATGCTGTGATTTCTGTAGCTTTCCCTAATTGAAAATCCTTGTCCCCTACTCCTCACCTGGCTAATTCTTCTGTGTCCTTCCAAATTCAGCTGAAATGTTAACTTTTCCAGGGGGTTTCCTAACTCCCACCTCAACACAAAAACCCTGGGTAGAGTTAGCTCTTTTCCCTCTTTGGTCTCACAGTACTGTGTACTGGACCACAGTTACTATGTAATTGACTCTGTTCTCCTTTGTCCCCATTACTATCACTGGATTGAGTCTTCATTAGAGACAGGTCCTGCTCTATTTGTCGTGGAGGCCCCAGTGCCTAACACAGCTGGCACACAGTAAGTGCTCAGCAACATTATGTTGAATGAATGAATGAATCAGTCAATTCAGTGAATCAGCTAGGAATGTTGGCAGTGAAAATATAAGAGGTGAAATTTAAGATTCACTATTTTCCATTCAATAAATATTTATTGAAATTTTCCAGTGTTTTAAATATCTCATACAGGCCTGCTGCCTATCAGTATCTATCATGTTTCTTTTAGCAGCCTCCTAAAAAATTTGAACATTTTGTTAAGAGGAGTTGGGAGTGTGAACCTTGCTAGTTAGGTACCTTCGAGGTCTGTGACCACAAAAAGAATCTCTGACTCTAACCAGTTATATCTTACTTGAATTATGAAAGATGCCTTTGACCTACTTAGTTGAAATATGCTTTTTCTTCTTCATTCTTATTCTTCTTTTCTTGTAAACTTGCTTTATTTTTAAATTTCACATTTTAGATACAGGAGATACATTTACATATTTGTTACATGGGAATATTGCAGATGCTAAGGTTTGGAGTTCAGATCCCATCACCCTGGTAGTTAGCATAACACTCAACAGATAGTTTCTAAACCTACCCCCTCACTCCATCCTCTAGTAGTTTACAGTGTCTGTTATTGTCATATTTATGTCCATGCATGCTCAATGTTTAGCTCTTACTTATAAGTGAGAACTTGTGTTATCTGGTTTTTTTTGTTGTTGTTCCTGTGTTAATTTGCTTAGGACTGTGGCCTCCAGCTCTATCCATGTTGCTGCAAAGATCATGATTTTATTCTTTTTTATGGCTACATAGTATTCCATGGTGTATATGTACATTTTCTTTATCCAATCTACCATTGATGGGCATCTGGGTTGATTATATGTCTTTGTTGTTGTGAATAGTGCAGTGATGAACAAACAAATGCATGTGGCTTTTTGGTAGAATGATTTGTTTTCTTAATTTAAGAATGATTCATTTTCTTAATTGAGAAATTCTTTTTGAGAGGTTAGGAACATACTAGAAGGCAGAATAAAAACAAACCAGAGGAACAGGCAAACTCCAATAAGATACATTCCAGCATAGGCTTCTGACTGTGAGTCTTTAACACCAACTACCAAATACGGGATGAGGGAGAAATACTGCATCAAAGTGCTAGAGTACATAAAAAAGTTCCATGGTCTCTACTTGACAATGAACTCCAAAGCTGTCATCTGAATGATGTGGCTACACAAGATGTTCATGCATTCTTGGATTACTTGGAGATAAGCATGGTTTGTGAAATGAGGAAGAGAAAATATCATTCATTACTGTTCTAGAGAGGGGAAGAGTAGTCCTCACACCAGAGCTGGGCTTCTGAAGTAGATTTTGTGCAAGAGAACTTAAAAATGAAATACAGACCAACAAGAGCGCTTCAGAGAAGTGGGCCGGCAAGACATGAATGTTAAAACTTCTTTTAGGAGGAATAATTGAAGGAAGGAAAGATGCTTAAGCTAAGAAAAAGGGAGACTAAGGGGCACATGATGATTGATGAATATGTGGAAGTTAGAGAGGGACAGAAAGTTCCTTCTATAGCAGGAGCCAAATAATATCTCTCTGTGTCCATGTTAAACAAAAGCTTTTTGCTCTGAGCAATTTCACCAGTCTCTTTACAAAAGGGTCCCAGTCTTCTTATGCAAATTGATGTCCTTACACACTAATGACCCATGTGGTATACCATGGAGTATTGTGAGGGGGCCACCTCCATAGCAGGATATAAGACCCTCTTTATCTAGTTTCACTTTTCAGTTATACCACTGAGGATGAATCTTTTTTTAAAAAAGTGGATCTTTCCAAGGTGACTTTGCATGTCACACAGGCAGAAAAATGGAGTTGGGGGAGAGATAACTTCTGGTAACCCCCATTACATGATTACAAAGATGGAATGAATGGTCTTGGAAGGCGATGAGTTTCCACTCCTAGGAAGAATCCTGAAGAGGCTTGGCTGGAACACCTCAGGCATGGTTCAAGCATCAGCATTGGTGGGACCTGGACTCATAAGATCTCTTTGGTCTACAAAACATGCGAAAGCCTAGCATGAATGATGCACTGCTCCTGGAAAAACACAGACCATATTCCCTGAATAACATCAGCTCATTTGAAAAAAAAAGTCTTTTCCTATTTCTAGAATAGGGAATCATATTTTTACCAGCTTATTGTTTTAGTTAACTTTCACCATTCTGTAGGATTAAGGTGACTATTACTTTAATATAGGAGGTGGTATAGTGTAGCAGTGAAAGGATGGAGTGTAATAGCTAGGTATAAAGTCAGACAAGCCTGGGACTGAATTCTGCCTGCGCTAAAGCACATAGCTGTCATAGATTAACATGCATAAACCTCAGATCCCTCATCCATAAAATGGGCAATAGCCACCACATGTGGTGGCTGTGAGGATTAAATGAAATAATGCATAATATACACTAAGCAATATACCTACGTCCAGCTGGCACTCCGTAAAAGCTGCTACTACCATGACTGTAATGGTAATAAGAATACTTTTTAGTAATGTTAATATCACTAAGACTCTTGACTTGCCCCTGTGTCTTTCATTTACTCAGCATTTCTTCAAGGTCCCCAGCTCAGTGGTTTATTTATTTAATTTGGAGACAGTGCTCTTACATAGGATCCTCCACAGAGAACAAGGCTCGTGCACACGCTCGGTGGTGCTCAGAAATAAACAAGAAAATGCATTTATCTGTAAGTTTTTGAAATTAAAAATGACATTTATGAGTCCCCTAGTAGAAAAATAAATTTCATCTGTTTTAGTAAGGAAAAGTAGAATAAGAAACTGCTTTTTGGTAGAGGTAAGAGACATGGGGAACAGGGATTTCAACTTTATTTTTTAATCATAAAAGCACACAGTTAGATATTAAACATGACTTTGCAGATGGGAAGTAGGACAAAAAACAAATCTCAGTATTTCTTGCTGGATTGCTATGACAATGCATGATCAGCAGCTTCTGTCAACATACCCTAAGACAAAAGAATGAGAACTCCCAGCTATAATTAAAAATGTAATATTTAGAGTGCTGGTGTGGGGTACAGGAGGGCTGGATGGCTGCCTAATTTATAAGCTTTCAGGCCGCTAAGCTGAGAATGGGGAATGGAGTCATTTTGTTTGAAGCTGGTATTCCATTCAAGTAGTAAGCATGACTTCTGGTGATATGCTATCTCCAAGAATCAGCTAATTACTGTTTTCAAACAGAACCCATACGTTATTTGATTAGCAAGCACAATCATTTTCTTGATCACAAGTAGCAATATTCATGCATTTTTGAAAGTGCAAGCTTAGAAGTCTTGAATAGCTTGATTTTCTTGTTTTACTATTTTTTTCACAATGACAGTCGATAACCCAGATGCATCTGTCTTATGCCTTGTCTTACCTCGTCTACATAACTCCCCCTTCTCTCCCCACCCCCTGAGACTGCCTCAAAAGGATATACTGTACTGTGTTGCTTCCCAAGAGCTTGTCAGAGGGAACAGTTTTGTCATTTGAAGAATGTGTTCATGATGCCGTGACAGATTTGCCAGCATCCTTCCAGCACAGTGCCTTAGATGTGATATATTCAGAACACCCTTTCCTTTTCCAGATCCTCTCCCCGCACCATCCCTTATTCTAAAATTCTCATTTACCTAGAGGATTACTGAATCTGAAAACTTTGGTGCAGTAAGTGACTTTGGGTGAACATTGAATCCTTTAGTTCACAGCCTTTAAAAAAAAAAAAGGAAAACTAAGTTTTATATGGAAATGTCTTGGTACTGCTATATAAGCAGACTGTTTAAGACGTTTAAAAATAATCCTGGAGCTAAAAAGAGTCAAACTTTATAAGCAAAAGGCTTCTGAAGACACATCTATTTCTAATAACTTCTATAATTTCTACATTCTCAATTAAAAACATATTACTCTTTGACACTTCTTTGCATTAAACCTATGAATGGAAGTTAAAAAAGATGTCACTTACCATTATAAGAAGGTCAACAATTCACAAATGTCAATGCTTAGTATCACGTCTCCATTTGAAGATGGAGATCTGTTGCACTGACAGGTTTGTTCATGCTTTGCTCTTCCCATACCTCCCCTTGATCATGCTATGACCACCTGCCATGTGTGCACAGACCCAGGCTGGGGTCTGTGGACTCAGTCCAGCCCTCTGTGTCCTATATCTATGCTGTGGCTAAGAAACAAGCCTTTCATTCCTAGTTGACCGTCTTTATTGAGGAAAGCCGCAGTAAACACAGGAGAAGTTCCATTCTATTGGGAGTAGCTCTAAGTATTGGAATGATTTATCTTATTTTAAACAAAATTCTAGCTCCTTGCAACTTCTTTGGAGTTGTACACAATACTTGGTTATCTTTTCCACATTATCATCTACTCCATGATAATCTATCATCAAGAGAGTACTTACCAAGTGATAAGTGAATCTCTATCAAAGTCTCATTCTAACCATGCCACTACTCTACAAGGTATGTCTTTTGATTCCTATGTTGCATATGGTGATTCTAAGACTGATAGTGTTTAAGTAATGTGCCCAATATTATCCCTTGAGTAGTTGTGGAGTCAAAATTCAAACCTATGCTTATATGGATTCTGAGATTGTTCAACTAAGGCAGAGTGTTCATCCAAGATCTGTGGTTAACTTAGGGATCCACAAAAGGGCTTCAGGGATCCAGAGTCCCTGAAATAGAAACCCAAATTTGGTTTGTATATGGATTTTATGGTAAAAGCAATCACAGCCCTCCATCATCAGAATTTCAATTAGATATATAACCGCAACAATATCATATAAAATATTAAATAAGATACACATATTTTACATTTTTCTCTTCTATTTTACTCAGTCATATTACATAAAAATGCTATATCCCTCTTCATGTATGTTAATTAGTTGCACCTCCCTCATTCTGTATATTTTTTTCTTTCCTTTTTAAGCCCAAGTGTAGGACTTGTACCTTTTCGTACTATATTTAATTTTGCTAAGTTCAAACTATTGGGATTCTGATTCTGCTCTCTAGTGCATTTATTGCTCATTTTTCTGCTTTGTGTATTCTGTCAATTTATATTATAAAACTAAAAACCAAATTAAAAATGAACAGCTTTCAACGATTTTGGACTATGGGATATTACTAAACTCCAAGAATCCAGAATACAGGATATAATTCATTCTCTCTCTCTCTCTCTCTCTCTCTCTCTCTTTCTCTCTCTCAGGCTTCTGACAAAATTATCCTTGAAATAATTTCTTGAAGATTTAAACCTCCATAGGTCTGTTTCATCAGGGGTGACATGAGTATACCACTACCAGCATCTCTAGGCTGGACTGAGACAGGTGGGCATCTCAGACAGCCTAACAATTTGAAAGTATCCCTTCAAGTTGGTGTTCTTCAAATAGTTATTTAACATTTATTTAGTAGACATCAAAATAATTGACTTTTCTAGTGATAGGGTATATACATTTTCTGTTCATTTTTAAAACTTGTTTATTAACTTGAATTATTTATTTTTCAGGATTTAAAAAAAAAATAACCCATAGCAGCAGTCACTCATAAGCACACAAAAAAAGTGGTAACTTACATAGGGTAAATGTGTTACATTTTGTTTAAAATATATCTCCAAAATCTGATTTTCTAAATTTCAAGTTGATAAATCATTTTCTACCTTTCACCATTCCTGTTCGCACTTCCATTTTATGATTAAGTTTTTGAAACCAGAATATATATTGGGGGCATATTCCAAGGACTGAAATTTAGATAATGAACTAAATCACTCATTTTTAGTTTAAAAAAAAAATTTGGCCATTCCTTACTTCTGTTTTAGAACATCAACTGTCAGCTGGCCTGTCTCAAGGCTGCTGGAGCAACCCGTAATTGCAACATGCAATTCGCAATTATTCTTTCAGAAATAACTCCATAGAGTAAGTTCAGCACCGGGAGAAATGTTTTCCCAATTTTTATTTGAACATGTTGCGTACTTTTGCCAATTAATTTAGTAGTCTCATGTGGAAACTGAATTAACTAGCACTGTATCAGTTCGTTCTCACACTGCTATGAAGAATACTTGAGACTGGGTAATTTATGAAGGAAAGTTGTTTAATTGACTCACAGTTCTGCATGGCTGGGGAGGCCTCAGAAAACTTACATTCATGGCAGAAGGCACCTATTCACAGGGTGGCACAAGAAAGAATGAGTGCCAGCAGGGGAAATGCCAAATGCTTATAAAACCATCAGATCTCGTGAGAACCTACTCAAGATCATAGAACAGCATGAGGGAAACCGCACCTATGATTCAGTTACCTCCCACCAGGTCCCTCCCACGACATGTGGGGATTATGGGATTATAATTTAAGATAAGATTTGGGTGGGGACACAGCCAAACCATATCAAGCACAATACTTACACTTTATTTTAGGAATGTTTTAATGTGCTTTATGAACTGATGTGCCAGGCAGTGGTCCAGCTGTCTTTCCCTTAATTTAGCCTATAGACAAGAATACAGTAAAGATTAAATAAATATAGCTGTCAGACACTCCAGGAAAGTAGTAACTGCAGACAATAACCAGAAAGGAGGAGAACCTGTCTGACTAGACTAATTTGACTAAATCCTTAGATTCTTTGGAGGGAAAAAACAAATGTGATTCATCCCATCCCCAACTTTGGACTGTTTTTCTAATTTAATAGCATTCCAGCGGGAGTTTGGGAGTGGAAGTTTGGGTGTACATTTTGAATAAAATCTTACCAATTTACCCATAAATGATCCTAATACAGTTCCTTTTGGGGAGCTGTTAGACATAAACAGCTTTCTTCCCTGTATGATTTCAGTAATGACAAAGGCCAAACATCAAGAACTCTCTCTGCCATACGTAGGAGTTTAAATATAACCTGAAAGATTTTAAGTATGACATGATGTGATTAGGAAAATGACAATAAAGAAATTTTGTTGGAAAAAGAAGTTTCTAAGGGCTGGGAGACCAGCTCCTGGGCCCCAGCAATTATCCAGATGAAAACAAGAGGGATTTGAACTAAGACAACAATGCAGATAGAGTCGACCCCTGTAGAAAACTCCTGTGACTTCTCTCAATTAATGTTTCAGCCTGCACCCTCATTCTAGTAAGAATCACAGATTAGGACATAAACGGTGAGGATAATAGGAGAAAACTTTAAGTCATGCTTCAATCTGGTAAAAAGATGCACTACTTTTCTGACTGAGGAATGAGGAATAAAAGGATACTTCACTCCAGTTACCTTCCCTGGGAAGTCACCACACTCCTTGATCTGACCCCTACCCCAGACAATGGCAGGAGAAGCACATCACCATCATACATCAGCCTCCAAGCCAATGACTGGTCTGTAAAAATAATAACTTTACTCCCATACACCTGAGCCCACAGGGAGAAAACTCATTTTAATTCTGCCATGGTTTAGTGATGTTTAAATGGCTCAAATGGTTTTTATAAATGAATATATTAAAAGGTTTATGTTCAAGAATCAGCAATAAGCCATAATGGACTTTACAGTTTATTAGTTCCATAAATGTCACCTTGTTATTAACAACACAGGTAAAGCAACTTTATGAAATATTCTATTATCTTCTGTTGAATGAAACATCAAATTTGTTGAGCTGGAGTTTCAGGCATTCTCATTTCACCCTTGTAATACAACTTTACATTGAGGCTCACAGGTATCACCAACATGATTTTGAAGACCCTTTAAAATTCTGTTTTCATGTAAAGATAAAATTTCTAAATTAAACGTAGAGACTTACTCTTGAGAAAGGTGGCACCACCAGATGGAAGTGTGGAAACTGCATACAGAAGCCAGTTGTGTGTGACCAGCATTTGCTCTTCACAGGTGTCTTTTGGGAGCCATGATTTGCTGCCCCCTTCCAAGAATGTGAAACAGCCACATTCCATTGCATTTCAGTCACTGTAATAAGGCCAAGGGAGAGATTGTGTGTCATCTTGCCATTCTTTGTCTCCTTTTTCAAAATTTGTGAAACCAGGTCATAGTCAGATGAACACTGAATTATCTCTAGCATGTGGTGGTTTTGCAAAACCTTAAACATTACATTATAAAAGTTGTCAGCTTTGGTTAGTGACAGACCTTACTTTGGGAGACTTATTAATAGACATTTGGAAAGTGAAGGTGTCAAAATTGTCCATACTTTAATTTCAAGAACACACTGAAACTTATGGTAGAGTGATGAAATTCCCTACCGAATGCCCTACTGTCTATATGTTTGTTTGCTTGTTAAGAAGGTAACTCTAGAAACAAATATAGCAGAAACCCATGACTCAGCTTTCTCATGAGATTTATGTAGCCACTGGTCTTGGAATAAGCATTGGGCACATCTGTGTCCAGTATCACAGCCTTTGCCTTTTTCATGGCCCCACTGTCACCCCCCTGCTTGCCAAGTCAGACATCATTATTCACTCTTTCACTCAACAAAGATATGTTTACAAGTACTAGATCCCAGGCATTGTCTCAGGAACTGGGCTGGGTCTGTGAGTAAGTGAAAGTTCCAGTTCCACAAGGGAGACATATATTTTTTAAAAATTACAAAAATGATTGCAATTGTAATGAGAATTATAAGAAAAAAATTACAGGCTGGGCTACGGTAATAGGGTCCCAAATTGACCAGGAGAGGAAGGGAAGGCTTCCCAAGGAAGTAATTAACTGTTGCTTAAAGGCCAAAACAAAGTTGGATAAATAAGGGTTGATTTAAAAAGAATCTTCAGTTTTCCACCAGGAAAATAAATGATCCTAATACAAAAGAAAGGAGGGGTCGGGGCATTGATTGACTAAGAAGAGGCAGTGCAAGCATGTAAGCAGTAGAAACAGTGTGCGTCAGGTGCCCAGATGAAGAATTTTGATAGTTAGAGGAATAAGGAAATGTAGAGAAGCCAAGCATAGAGAATAATGCAGGAGGAAGCATGGGAGCTCAAGATCTAGCCCTTTCCTACTCCTCTTCACTGTTATTAAGGCTAAGAATTTTTTGACCACCTTCATCAGAGCAATGGATAATCATTAAAGAGTTTAAGCAAGGAAGTGACATAATCAGTTTTGCATCTGCCACAAGGAATACCACTTAGATTCCTGTGGTACTGTGAAAATTGCTCTATGGATTGTAGAGCTACAGAGTAGCCCGTAATAAGTTTCTCTTTAGGGCTATTGAATGATTTACTTTCAGCCTGCCATGATTTCTATTGGAAACCAGTTAAGCAGACGGTTAGTTATGCTCATGTCTGTTTAATCAGGCAGTGGTAAATAACCCAGGCATTGCATACATATCCGTAGGGAGAGTTTTTCTTTTGTTTGTTTTATTGCCAGTGGAGGTAGGGTAAACGGTTGGGAACATCTCAGAATGTGAGATGCTGTTTTGTTCTTGATACCTATGACCATTTGGTCATTGGCCCACAGCTGTGACAGCAGAGGGACTCTTGGAGAGGAGCCTCTGCCGAAGACCTAGATAAGGGGGTCTGAGCTTTTCTAGGGGTAATTGTTTTGCTTTTGTTGTTTCCCAGGCAGAGACCCCTACCCTCACACTATCTCTTTCTCTGCCTGGTGAGTCTTTGCTCAAACCGGCTGTTTCTCAGATTTTAGCTGAACGTTTATCACCAAAGTTACTGAGATTAAAGCTCACTTATAACTCCCAGCCATCAACTGTACCTCCTTGAGGCCATATGTTTAGGCAAGATGCTTGAAGATGAGCCATGTGCTGCAATGGCCACATGCACTGAAGAGCCCCACTGGGGGATTATTGGAATGCAAACTTCTGAACTCAGATGGACTCCTCTGGCCATCTGGTTGCAATTTTAGTGTCTGGGCTCTGAATGTATTTATTCCTATATATTTGAGTTGACTTGAAATAACCCATTTTTTTAAAGGGAGCCAGAAAAATGTCAATGCGTATACTTGGTTTGATTATTTCATCTGTTTAATTCAACTAACTTATAAAAGAACATGACTGTATTCCCATCTCCAGAATATAAATATCAGATTGTTTTTAAGCCTCTCAGAAAAAGATGAAATTTTTGCTTATTATTTATTAAGGCTAATTTAAATCTGTGTGAATAGTCTCTACTCATCCTGGTTTTTAAGTTCAATAATGTTTGGCTTAAGTATAAAAAGTTATTTATTTACTAGATTTTATTTTTGTTATTAATATGGAATAGATTGTGTTGGAATATTTTGAGAAAGGGATTTCTTTCTTGGTGTATCCCATAGACCATCTTTTAAAATCTCTTCCTGTCGGCACATATTCATGGGGATGCAGATGGTTTCGTGAGTTGAAACAGGGTAGGTTTGAAGGTTAAATCTTAAATTGTTCTGCTCTCCACTGTATGCTGGGTAAACCTGGTGAACATGGAAATCAAACCCCTCTGTCTACCCACTTTCCAAAGCCTCATCTCAGATTCAGCCAAGAATACATGCTGAGCCCAGCCTGCCTTCCTTTTTATCTGCCGCTCCTCTCCTGACATTTCTGGTGGCCACACATAGAACAAGTAGTGGAGATAGAAGGCAGAGGAGGTGTTGATATAATCTAATACTTATAAAGAATTACCATGTGCCAGGCACTGTCCTAAGCACTTTATGTGCATTAAATTAATTTATTTCTCATAAAAACTTAAGAGTTAGGTACCTCTAACATCCACATTTTACAGATGCGAATGATGAAGAGTTTCCAGGAGGGGATTAAGAACTCCTTTCACTTATTTCCTGCTTTTCTAACCCCCTTCCCGTGAAACTGTTAAGGAGAATTTCCTCCCATGGAACACATATCACAGGAATAAACACAAGCTGAGTTTTCACTGGCCTTCGTGGGAGACAAAGTTTTTGTTCTCACCTCCGTCCCTCCAGGAAGCCTTTCACAGCTGTCCTGGCAACCTTTGTACCCCATTAGTTAGATAATCTGATTCCATCCACGTTAGGATTTGTGTTCACTACATTAAGTGTTTTTCTCTCCATTGTAAAATTTATTTCAGGTTTATTTGTAATTTATTGTAAAATTATATACAGATAAAAGATGTTCATAATACCATCCTCAGGTGTGATAAAAAGTAATTCTTTCATTTATAGAATTTTTAAATGGTCATTTATTAAGCAACTTTCCTTGCTAGACCATAAATTTACTTGGTGCGCAAATCAGGTAACAGCTGTCCTGGACTGCCCAGGCCTGAGGGGCTTCCTGGGACTCTGGACTTGCAGTGCCAAAACCAATAGTCCTGGGAAAAAGGGAGGAATTGTGTGCACTCTTTGCAGGAACCAGGTTGGCTTAGGTTTACTCTTACATCACCAGCACTGGCAAACTGCTTGATGCTTAGTAAGTGCCTCATAAATACTAAATGAATATAATAAATGGGTAGTAGGCTCTGTCCTAGAGCCTAAGGGTAGAAATATTTAAATCCAGCAAAAGGCATTTTAGATGGAGGGAATAGCATGGTTCTGGAGGTGGTTATCCGCAGTATAAGGTTAGGTAAGTACAGAAAAGCCCATGCAGATGGGGAGTTAACAGAGTAAAAGGGAAGCTTAAGCTTGGGACATTAGAAAGACGTATGTGATCTGGATCATGGAGTGTATTAATTCGTTTTCACGCTGCTGATAAAGACATACCTGAGACTGGGAAGAAAAATAGCTTTAATAGACTCACAGTTCCACATAGCTGGGGAGGCCTCACAATCATGGCGGAAGGTGAAAGGCACTTCTTACATGGTGGTGGCAAGAGAGAATGAGGAAGAAGTGAAAGTGGAAACCCGTTATGAAACCATCAGATCTCATGAGACTTATTTACTACCAGGAGAACAGTATGGGGGAAACCGCTCTCATGATTCAATTATCCCCTACTGGGTCCCTCCCACAATATGTGGGAATTATGGGAGTACAATTCAAGATGAGATTTGGGTGAGGACACAGAGCCAAACCATATCGTGGAGGTCCTTTTATTTAATAATTAGTTTTTATTTTGTATAACAAGTGGCAACTTGAGAATTTTATGCAGGGGAGTAATATGGTCATATGTCCACAAGCATAGTTTTTTGTAGACAGGATGGCTGGTACAATAGGAGAGAGGAGAGAGAAGAATAAGCATGATGGAAGGAGGGAACAAGATCAATTGGGAGGCTATTGCAATGTTGCAGGCAGAAGATTCTAAGAGCTTTAACTAGGTTAGTAGAGCAATGATGAAGAGAGAAAGAGCCAACGAGAGGAAGGCGTTGGTCTAAGAACCAGGTGGGCAATGAAATTAACGAAACTTGCTCAACTACTGACCATATGGGACAGAATGGAGTGAAGTTTCTGGGGTAACTCCCAAGTTTCTCTCTTGAATGGGTAGGTATATGGTGGCACCATTCACTGAGAAAAAGAATGAGGATGAGGAGGAGGTTTGGAGAGAAGATGAACTTCTGTCCATTTGGAACTGATTGGGTTTGAGCTGACTGTGCCACATTCAGATCAAGATGTTCAATGGAATATATCTGAATCATCAAAGTGTATAAAGCTATGTTCCATACATGAAACATTTTGCTCTGAAATGACAGCAGCTATTGATGTTTATTTCCTGATTATAAAAATACATAGCTTTTCAATGAGAAATATTTATAATGTTCTAGAAATATTAAAAATAATAAAATGAGCATAACAAAGAATCCTACCTTAATATCAATAAATAATCACTATTAATTTTTTGGTGAACACTATCACAAATTGATTCACCCATCCGTCTCTTCATTCATCCCTCTGCCCACCTCTCTGAGATGATGGGAAATTTTCTTAACTTCTCTCTGTGCCTAAGTTTCCTCATTCATCATGGTAATTTGGTATTTACCTATAGAGTGAGTACTAAATGAGTTCATGAATGTGAAGCACTCAGAAAAATGCCCAGCCCATAGTGGGGTGCCATGTAAGTGTTAGCTACTATAATATTCCATCTTTTCAAAATAAACTGGTTATAAATAAACAGTTTTATAACTTGCTTTGTTGAACTTTCTTGTTATTCAATGCTTACTAACTCTTAGTTAACAAAAATATCTTTCTACCCAATTCCTTAACACTTCAGTCCAAAACTGGTTTTCCCCACCAAAAATCAAAACAAAGCAAAAATGAAAACAGAACACAAAGGAAAAACCACCACCACCACAAAACACGTAATTAGATCAGTAACTGAAAATGCTTTGAAGTAGTCTTCAACCTGTAGGGACGGTGGCAAGAGGCAATTCATTACATATAGACCATTCTGTGTAGTGATTTACAAAAGAAATAAGCAAAAAGAGTTTAGCTTTTTTTTGCCTTTTTCAGTGTCCTTTGCTCTTCTGTCTCCACATTAATAATTCTTGTAACCTTTACTGTCTCATCGATCAACCGTCAGGTGAGGTTTCTGCTTCTCATCCTGGCAGCCTCCGCATGGTGCCAGTTTTCATTCGTCTTCACTGTGTGCTGTTAAAAGACCTAGATTTTGTTTCTGTGACTAAATAGGGAAACTTATATCTTTAACCCAAACCATTTCTTTTTATTTTTCAAAAAGAAAAAAAAGTCCGAATGAGTGTAATCCTTTATCAGAGGACTTGAAAAATCTGTTTTTCTCAGGTCTGAGAGTAAGGGAAAAGATAATTTTGTCACTGTATTGGAATTCTAACAAATTCTTCTGTCACCCTCTAGAAGGGGCTCCGTTGGAAAGAAAAAGTAGTGTTATGATAACCTTTAGAAAGTCAAGTGATTGAAGTGCAGACATTCTAAGATAAAATAGAACCTCTAAAATATAGGATGTGAGTTAAGCAATTTTTAAATTATGTGGTGAGGAGGGGAAACACATTAGCATTTCTTTTATGCATTAGATGTATCTTTTAGGCATGCTGTTCCTTCTCTTGACTGGGGAATACCTCTTTTACCAAAATTTATATTGATACTTTGCATTTATATAGCATGTTCCATGCCCGGAGCATTTCAGTAGCATTAAGTGTAAATGGCATGCCTACAAGCCAAGTAACTGAATATTCTGATACCACAGATGGACAAGCACCAGTGCACAGAGCTATATTACCCTGGAGTTCTTAGTCACTGTGAGAAACTAAAATGGGAACTCTGAGTAGTTTTCCATGTTAAAAAACAATTGATCTGCCCTAAAAGTTGAGATTTTTTCTGATGGCTCAGCATTTAGTCTTCTGGAAGCAGTAGCCTGAAATTTTCAAGACTTCTACTCTCTGTCCTCATGTTTTGGATGAGGCTGAACCCCTGGCTTTAGGGGTGAGAATATGGCCCAAGTGTGGCTACTTGGTGTAGTTGATCTTCCTGATGACTCTACTGAGAAAGATTCCAGAACAATGGTTATAACCATGGTTTGAACTGTTGGAGCTTCTCTTGCCCCTGCGGTTGCTGAGAAAATATGCTACATTTCTGGTGCTGCAAGGGACAAGCAGTGAAGAAAATTCTAAATGAAACCAATACAGAAGTAAGCAGAGGCAAGAGAAAAAGTGGAAAGTCCTGAGGCTATCTGTTGACTCCTGGATCAAACTATACCTGAAGACAGGACCCTGGAGTTTAGTCACGCAAGCCACTAAATTATCTGTATTTCACCTAAAAACTGTGAGTGAGCTGAAAGGATTCTTATATAAGGTTATTAGAATATGTAAAACTTGATCTTTTAGTTTAGAACAGAAAATAATCCTTAATCAAAGCTTTTGTACCCTGATGTGTACTTCAAGAAAGTATCAAAAGTTATTTAAAAGATAAATTCTGTGGAATAAAAGAGGAAAAAGTTAGGAATAATGAAGTAGAAAATTTCTTATTGTTTTCTGAAAAACACATAAAAAGTCTAAAGTATATTTTTATATTGTTAGATATTTTTTCAGAATTAATTTTGAAAGCTATTTTAATTATGTCGTTTTCAGCGATAGAACATATTAATTGTTCTGATGTCAGAACTGGATCTTCTAATGCTTATTTTATCATAGTTTTTTTTCATAAGTACCTTTCAGATAGACTGTTATTTTATAAATTAGTGATGTAAGTTCATGTATTGCTTAGTTATAGGCAGGTATTTGGCAGAAATAATCCAAATATCTGTGCTGTAAAGGTCAAAGATGGACAGGGATAAAGAATGAGCTCTGATTGCTTCCATGTGTAAACCCCTCCCTGGATGAAGGTGTTTTTGGGTTGTCTATCAGTGTCTCCCAGGAAACCTAGGAGAGATGGAAAGTTCATGTTTCTCATTCATCCTATAAATTATAAGCCTTCTTAGGATGATAATTGGCCTTGAATAACATGAAAAGTGTAATAAATGTGTTTCCCATCTCAGTCATTGAATGACTTTTGTCTTTCCAGTACTTGACTTTCAAACAAGGTTTTATCATTGTCAAGGTAGGCAGAATAGGATGAAAGATCATAACTTTTAGAGTAGTAACTGGAAGTGTCTTGGAGTGGATTAGAAGGGAGTTAGAGAAAAGATTTCTTTATAGGTTTACACGTGGCCAGGCCAGAGGGGTGGTGGTGGCTGCACAGGAAGAGGAGGTGGGGGACTAACACAATTACCACTGTTTGGGTGCTGATTACATGCAAGATGTTGACATCTCATTCCATCCTCATAGCAAATCCATGAGGAATATATAGGTATGGTCCGTCCTCTGTATCACTGGTTTCTGCATCCTGTACTCAACCAACTGCAGTTTTGGGGGAAAAAAAATTGCACCTGTACTGAACATGTCCAGGCTTTTTACAAAAATCATTATTCCCTAAACGAGATAGTATAACAACTGTTTACACAGCACTCATATTTTATTAGGTATTATAAGTTTTCCAGAAATTAAGGTATACAGAAGAATGTGTGTAGTTTACATGCAAATACTATGGCATTTTATATAAGGGACTTGCGCACCCTTGGATTTTGGTATCCATGGGAGATCCTGGAACCAATCCCCCACGGATACCACAGGGTGACTATACTTCATTAACCCTGTTTTACAGATGAAAAAACTGAGACTTAGCAAGTTTCAGTTCATAACTTTTAGTTCATAGTCATAAGTAATCTGTGCTCCAGTTCATGCTGTTAGTATGTGGCTGAGCCGGTATCAAATACCTGTCTGCCTCCCTGTGTTCTTTCCCACCCCGCCCCCCACCTTTTTTTTTTTTTTTTCTCTCTGAGACTGAGTCTTGCTCTGTTGCCCAGACTGGAGTCCAGTGGTGCTAACTCAGCTCACTGCAACCTCCACCTCCCATGTTCAAGCGATTCTCCTTCCTCAGCTTCCCGAGTAGCTGAGATTACAGGGGCATGCCACCACTCCTAATTTTTTTTTTTTTTTTTTGTATTTTTAGTAGAGACGGGGTTTCACCATGTTGGCCAGGCTAGTCTCAAACTCCTGACCTCAAGTGATCCTCCTACCTTGGCTTCCCAAAGTGCTGGGACTACATGAGTAAGCCACCACAGCCGTCCATGCCTGCCTGTGTTCTTAACCATTCTGTGCTACAGGCTGTTACCTGTTCAAGGAAATATAATAGCACCGTCACCACTAAAAGAATGGGGACGGTGGCATTATAAACTAAATAGCTCATTTACCAGCCTGGATGAGGAAGAATTAAGAAAACCAGAAATCTGTATATTCTTGTCACAATTGTAGTAATTGATGCTCCCTTTTCATTCAAACCAGATTTCTTGTGCCCCTTTTTAGTCAGCACATCATGGAAGGATGAGAGGAGACAGATGGTCATGTGAGCAGGACCTCAGAGCAGACGGCATGCATTCAGGACAGTGATCATTTAGAGGGTCTTTGGCAAATCATTTCAGCTCTGCAGGCCTCGCTGTTTTTATCTGTAAAATGGCTCTTTTTGTTCTAACAATTTGTGCTTTAATATAGTGATGCTGTAATAAGCATACTGAGTTTTCCTTTTTTTCTGAATCTTCAAAGACGAGCTTTACTAATTTTATGTCTGATTCAAAGTAGTAATTTAACTGAACCAACTGGTCCTCCGGATCCAGTGTCTGCAGCTGCTCTCTATGCTGATTAGTTACTGCTCAGCTGTACCACTTGTAAATATTTACTGTGTTGTATATAAATATCACTCCTCATCTTTTTTTTAAAAAAAAATCCCTTATTTCTGGTCTTTCAGTTATTGCTTTTTATTGTGATAAAATATAAAACCTAAAATTTACTGTTTAATTTTTTAAACTAATTTTATTGTGACAAGAACACTTAACATGAAATCTATGATTTTAAATTTTAAGTGTACAATACAGTATTTTTGACTATAGGCACAATATTGCACAGCAGATCTCTAGAACTTATTTATTTTGTTTAACTGAAACTTTTTGCTCGTTAATTAACAACTATCTTCTCCCTCACCACCTAGCCCCTGGCAACCTTCATTCCACCCTTTGATTCTGTGAATTTGACTATTTTCGATGCCTCATGTAAGTAGAATCATGGAATATTTGTCTTTCTGTTCCTGGCTTATTTCACTTAGTATAATGTCATAAAGATTCATCTATGGTGTTGTGAATGGCAGAACTTCCTTACTATTTAAGTATGAATAAATTCTGTCATGTGCATATATCACATTTTCTTTAATCACATGTTGAAGGACATTTAGGTTATTTTCGTATCTTGGCTGTTGTGGATAGTGCTGCAGTCAACATGGGAGTGCTGGTATCTCTTTAAGATCTTGATTTCCTTTCCTTTGGATACATACTCACAAGTGGGATTGCTGGATCATATGGCAGTTCTATTTTTAAATTTTTGAGGAACCTCCATATTGTTTTCCATAGGAGATGAAATCATTTTATATTCTCACCAGTAGTGTGCCAAGTGTTGTTGAGGATGTGGAGCAGTTGGAATCATTTTTACCATTGTAAGTGTACAATTCAGTGGCATTAATGAAAAAGATTGAATAGCATCAAATTGTACAACCATCATTGCTATTCAAATCTTTTTAATTACTCCAAACAGAAACTCTGTACCCATTAAGTAATAATTTCCCATTACCCTATCCCCAAAACCTGCTGTTTTCTGTCTCTATGAATTTTCCCAGCATAGGTATTTCATATGAGTGAATTTATACAATATTTGTCCTTTGGTGTCTGGCTTACGTAACTTAGCATAATGTTTTCGAGGTTCATCCGTGTTGTAGCGTATATTAGAATTTAATTCCTTTTTAAGAGTGGATGATATACCATTGTGTGTATATACCATATTTTGTTTATCCATTCATATGTTGATGAACACTTGGGTTGTTTCCACCTTTTGGCTATTATGAATAGTGCCACTATGACCATGACTGTATGTGTATTTGTTTGAGTCCATGTTTTCAATGCTTTGGAGTATATACTTGAGTGAAATAACTGGGTCATATGGTAATTTTATTTTTTATTATTTTATTTTATTTTTTGAGACAGGGTTTGCCTCTCTTGCCAAGGATGAAGTTTAGTGGCTCCCTGGCTCAGGGCAACATCCGCCTCCCAGGCTCAAGCAAACCTCCCGCCTTAGCCTCCTGAGTAGCTGGGACTAGAGACACGCCACCATGCGTGGCTAATTTTTGTATGTTTTATAAATACAGGGTTTTGCCATGTTGCCCAGGCTGGTCTCAAACTCCTGAACTCAAGCAATACGCCCTCCTTGGCCTCCCAAAGTGCTGGGATTACAGGTATGAGCTGCTGTGTCCAGCCTGGTAATTTTAACTTTTTGAGGAACTGCTACATAATTTTCCACAGCAGCTACACAATTCCAGATTCTTACCAGAAATGTACTGTGGTTCTAATTTCTTCATATCCTTGCCAACACTTGTTTCCTTTTTTTTTTTATTATAGACATCGTAGTAGGTATGGTATCTCAATGTGGTTTTGATTTGCATTTCCTTAATGACTAATAGTGCTGAGCATCTTTTCAAGTGATTATTGGTAATTTGAATATCTTCCTTAGAGAAATGTCTACTCAAGTCTTTTGCCCACTTTTTTGTTGATACATAATTTTTGTACATGTTTATGATACATGTAATACTTGATTATATTCACAGGCTGTGTAATGATCAAGTCAGGTTATTCATGGTGTCCATCACTTGAGTGTTTATCGTTTCTTTGTTGGAAACATTTCAAGTGCTCTCTTCTAGCTAATTTTAAATATGTGATACATTTTTAATTATAGTCTCCCTACTCTGCTATCAAATATTAGGAAGTATTCCTTCTATCTAACTGTATATTTGTAGCCATTAACCAATCTTTATTTATCCCCCTCCTGTTTACACACATACTCACATATCCTTCTCAGTCTCTGGTATTTCTCATTCTATTCTCTACCTCCATGAGATCAACTTTTTTAGCTCCCACATATGAGAAGCAACATGGGATATTTGCCTTTCTGTGCCTGACTGACTTATTTCACTTAACAGTTACATCCATGTTGCTGCAAATGTCATGATTTCACTTTTTTTTTTTTTTGGCTGAATAGTATCCCATTGTGTATATATACATACACACCACATTTTCTTTACCCATTAGCCTGTTGATGGACACTTAGGTTGATTCCATACCTTTGCTATGTGAATAGTGCTGCATGTGAATAAACATGGGAATGCAGTCATCCCTTTGATAGACTGATTTGTTTTCCTTTGGATAAATAATTGTTGGATTGCTGGATCATATGGTATTTCTATTTTTAGTTTTTTTTTTTTGATAACTCTCCATACTGGATTCCATGGTGGTTGTACTAATTTACATTCCCACCAGCAGTGTATAAATTCCCTTTTCTCTGCATCCTCACCAAGATTTGTTATTTTTTGTCGTTTTAATATTAGCCATTCTAACTGGGGTAAGATGACATCTAATTGTATACAATTGTTTTGGTTTGCATTTTCCTGATGATTAGTGATGGTGAACATTTTTTCATATGCCTTTTGCCTATCTGTATGTCTTCTTTTGATAAATGTCTGTTATTTCCTTTGCCTACTTTTTAATGGAATTATTTGTTCTTTTACTGTTGAGTTGATACAGTTCTGTATATGTTCTGGATATTAGTCCCTCATTAGATTATTTGTTTGCAAATATTTTCTCCCATTCAGTGTTTTTTTCTTCAGTGTTTATTGTTCGTTTTGTTGTGCAGAAGCTCTTTAATTTAATATAGTCCTATTTTTCTATCTTTGTTTTTGTTGCCTGTGCTTTTGAGGTATTAGCCATAAAATCTTTGACTAGATGAATGTCCTAAAGTGTTTCCTCTATGTTCTCTTCCAGTAATTGTATAGTTTTAGATCGTATGTTTAAGTCTTTAATTGTCTTGTGTTGATTTTTTAAAATGTAGTGATAGGTAGGAGTCCAGTTTCATTCTTCTGTATATGAATATCCATTTTTCCCAGAACATTTATCGAAGAGGGTATTCTTTCACCAATATACGCTGTTGGTGCCTTTGTAAAAAATCACTTGATTGTAAATACGTGGCTCTACTTCTGAGTTCTCTATTCTGTTCCATTGGTCTATGTGTCTGTTTTTATGCTAATACCACATTGTTTGGGTTACTACAGACTTGTAATATATTTTGTAGTCAGGTAGTGTGACACCTCCAGCTTTGTTCATTTTGCTCAGGATTGCTTTGGGTCTTCAAGCTGTTTTTTTGGTTCCATATGAATTTTAGGATTTTTTTTCTATTTCTATGAAAATGACTTTGTATTTTGATAGGGATTGCATTGAATCTTTGAGATGCAAATTGAATATTTGAGTCTTCTTTAGTTTCTTTCATCAGTGTTTTGTAGTTTTCCATGTAGAGGTTTTTCACCTCCTTGGTTAAATTTACTCCTGGGTATTTCATGGTTTTTGTAGCTGTTGTAAATGAGACTGTCTTCTTGATTTTTTTCTCAGCTAGTTCATTATTGTATAAATGCTATTTTTTGTATGTTGGTTTTGTATTCTGCAACTTTACTGAATCTATGTATCAGATCTAAGAGCTTTTTTGGTAAAGTCTTCAGGTTTTTCTAGATATAAGATCATATCATCTGCAAAGAGGGACAATTTGAATTCCTCCTTTCCAATTGGGATGCCTTTTATTTCTTTCTCTCACCTTATTGCTCTGGCTAGGACTTCCAGTATTATGTTTAATAGGAGTGGTTGTGTGTCCTAACATATGGTCTATCCTAACATGTTGTCAATTCTGGAGAGTGTTCCATGTGCTGATGAGAAGAATGTGTATTCTGTAGAGGTCGGATGAAATGCTCTTAAATATCTGTTAGGTCCATTTGGTCTAATGTGCATTTTAATATTTCTTTGTTAATTTTCTGTCTCGTGATGGGAGTTGGGTATTCAAGCTCCCAACTATTATTATATTGGAGTTGATCTCTCCCTTTAGATCCAAATATGTATGCTTAATATATGTGGATACTCCAGTATTGTGTTCATATAGATTTAGAATTGTTATATCCTCTTGCTGAATTCATCCCTTTATGATTACATAATGCCTTTATTTTTTTCTTTTTACTGTTGTTGGCTTAAAGTCTGATTTATCTGAGATAACTATAGGAACTCCTGCTTGCTTTTGGTTTCTATTTGCATGGAATATCTTTTTCCGTCCCTTTACTTTCAGTTTATATGTGTCTTTACAGGTGAGGTAAGTTTCTTGTAGGTAGCATGTAGTTGGGTCATGTTTTTTTTTTAATCCATTCAGCCAGTCTATATCTTTTAAGAGGAAAGTTAGATTAATGCATTTATATTTAAGAGATTATTGATATGTGTTTATTTTTGTCATTTTTATTAATTGATTTGGGGGACATATTCTTTGTTCCTTTCTTTCTCTCTTACTGTTTATCATTTTGATTTGGTAGTTTTCTGTAGTGGTAACATTTGTGTTCTTTCTCTTCCTTATTTGTGTGTTAGCTTTACCAGTGGGTTTTCTATTTTCCTGTGTATTCATTACAGTAGATATAGTTCTTTTGCTTCCAGGTATAGAATTCCATTAAGCGTTTCTTGGAGGGCCAGTCTAGTGGTGATAAATTCCCACAGCTTTTGCTTGTCTGAGGAATATTTTATTCCTCCTTAATTTATGGAAGGATAACTTTGCTGGCTGTAATCTACTGGTTGGCAGGTGTTTTTTTTTTTTTTTCTTTTGACAGTTTAAATATATCACCCTATTCTCTCCTGTGGTTTCTGCTGAAAAATTCACTGCTAGTCTGTGGGACTATCTTTATAAGTGACTAGATACTTTTCTCTTGCTCTTTTTAGAATTATCTCTTTGTCCTTGACTTTTGACAGTTTGAGTTTAATGTGCTATGCAGAAGATCTTTTAGCATAGTATCTGTTTGAGATCTCTGAGCTTTCCATATCTAGATATCTAAATCTCTTGATAGACTTGGGAAGTTTTCAGATACGATTTAATTTGTTTCATTATCCCTTTCATTTTCTCTTTATCTTCTGGAACACTGAAAATCTGAATATTTGGTCACTTTATGGTGTTCACCTATATCATGTAGGCTTTGTTCATTCTTTTTTATTTTTTCGTTATTCTTTTTTTCTGATGGGATTATTTCAAAAGACCTGTCTTCAAGTTCTGAAACTCTTTCATCTGCTTGATCTATTTTATTGTTGAAGATTTCTAATGTATTGTGTAGTTAATTGAATATATTCTTTAGTTCCAGAATTTCTATTTAGTTCTTTTATCTCTTGGATAAATTTCTTATTCATATCCTAAATTGTTTTTCTGATTTCTTTGTATGGTTTATCTGAGTTCTCTTGTATCTCACTGAGCTTATTTAATATCATGATTTTGAATTCTATTTCCAGGATTTCATACATTTCTTTTTTATTGGAATCTTCTACTGGAAAACCATCGTGTTCCTTTGAAAATGTCATATTTATTTTAATTTTTTATGTTTCTTATGTTCTTATAGTTATATCTGAACATCTGGTATAATTATCACTTCTTCCAAATTTTGAATTTGCTTTTGTGTGGGAGGACTTTTCTCTGAATATTTGTTTATGGTGTTAGTTGAGTAGGGCACTTTAGTTTTGATTCTGCATACATGCAATATATTATAGTCTTTGAATGATTCCTTTGGCTGTAAACAGTATCAGCGGTATCTGTGATTTCTTCAGTGGCTTAGGGTGCAGTTGTTAATGAAGGCTGTGGTCAAGTTTTGCTGGGGATGGAGACATCAGGTGGACATGTCCTTGGGCCCCAGTGGTGGCAGTGGCAGTCCAAGCATGTCTGTCCTTGGGCCTCCAAGTTGCTCACTTACATGCCAATAGTAACAACAATGGGCTGGGTGAGTGTGTGGGTCCTCAGTTCCCTGGTAGGTGGGCACGTCATGAAGAATGGCAGTAGCAATGATGAGACAAACCTCTGGCTCCAAAGTAATTCTCACGGGTGTTGGTGGTGGCTGCAACAGGCTGAGCAGGACAATCACCATGCCTGCAGATGGTGGATGCAAGTGGATGTCAGCTCTACTGGTAGTAGCAGGTTGGGTGGGCCAACCTCAGGTCCCTGGGAAGAGTGCTTAGGTGCCAACATTGATGGACTGGGCTCAGTGGTCAGCAGGTCCCAAGATGGCATGCCTGGGCACTGGGGGAGGCTGAGCTGGACTGGGCAGATCTGTCTTTGTGCCCCCCAGTGGTGTATGCAAGGGAGTTTGTCCTCAGGGCATGTGAAAATGCATATGACTTTTTCTTTTGGTGGGTAGCAAGGTCTTTGCCAATGGCACCTACTTCAACCCTGGAGGCAGCAGCCAGCCATGCTGTCTCTGTGGTCAGGGAATATCAATTGGGCTCCATAAATATAAAGATACAGGGGCTGTTGAGCCCCTGGGCAGGATGCCGTCTGATGTGGGATGGATTGTCAAAATGGTGCCTTGCTGTAGCTGCTAGGGGTTGGAGGTGTGTGGGACCCAGCATGAGCTGCCTCTCTCTGGAGCAATGCCTTCACACAGTCTCCAGGAAGCTCCTTATCTTAGTTTGAGGGCCCACAAAGGTCTAAGGGCTTTCCCATAACTAGGATATAGGAGTTTACAGTGGAAATGTGGACTGCTGGGGGTCCTCACTTATCCTCTCTCCATGTAGGAGAGCATCTCCAGGCACCCAGCTAATCCCTGAGCAGGCTGTCTTGCTTCCCTCTTTTTCCTTGCTTTAGGTGTTTCCTGCTACTACTCTGTTGAATTCCAGTGTTTTCTGTTAGATAATCTATTCAAAGTGTCATTATCTACTCACCGTTTTGTTTCTTCTTTATGGAGGAAGCTGGTACCAGATGCTTCTAGTCAGTCATCTTGAAGCCCCTCCCCTTTGCCCACTTTTGAATTAGTTTATCTCTTTGTTGTTGTATTACATTCTTTATATATTCTGGATATTAAACCTTATCACATATATGATTTTCCAATATTTTCTCTCAATCAGTGGGTTATCTTTTCACTTTCTTGATAATGTCCTTTGATATAAAAAGTTTTTAATACTAACGAGATCTAACATCTATTTTTTTTCTTTTGTCTTTAATGCTTTTGGTGGCATATCTAAGAATCCATTGCCAAAAATTATTAATATTTAGCTCTATGTCTTTTTATAAGGGGTTTAGCTCTTATATTTAGGTCATTGATACACTCTGACTTGGTTTATATATAACTTAAAGGGGCTATACAAAAATTATATTGAGGTAGGGGTTGAATTGCATTTTCTTACAAGGTGAAATTCATTTGTACCAGCATCATCTTTTGAAGAAACTCATCTTTACCCATTGAATGAGCTTGGTACCTTTGTTGAAAATAAAATTGGGCATATTTCTGAACTCTCAATTTATAACATTGGTCTATACGCCTACCTTATGCCAGTAGTGTATTGTTTTCATTATTGTAGCTATGTATCATTGATTTTTTTAAATTGTAGTAAATATGCCTACTATCATTCTTTTGCCACCCCATCTCATTTTTTTTTACTTCTAATCTATGAATTTAAGACACTAATCAATCAAGTTTATTATACCTGCATATTACTGAGGTTTTGGAGCCTCCCTTAAGGAACAAATTGGATTTGGTACACTGGCTTTGTGACATATGGCATAGGCCAGTGACCTATTCTCTTTTTTTCTCTCTCACAACAGAACCTCAGATAATATATTAGTTAAAAACAGAAGTGTTCAGGTTGAAGGGCAGGAAGGTAAAATTACATAGACCCAGTCTCTGCTGTATCTACATGCTCTAAAAGCTATTAGGGCAGAAGTGACATTATTTGAAAACTGTTAGCATCGATGTATTTTTAGTTTATTTTTCTATTACATTTTGTATGGTTGTAGTTTTCTAAAATTCACTCTCCAGATAAACTAAGTATTATGCTAACTTAAAAAAAGGGCATTGTTATTGATTTTTTGCTATATTACTAGATTTAGGGGGAAAATGTTTACACATGTATTTATGTACAATTACAATCTGGGATTTAAATGTCCCACATAGTTGCCTTTTACTGAATTCTCTTACTCAAACATCTAAAAATAGCAAGCAATTCATATTTGACTCTGCAACCAATCTCAACACATGGGTTGCCCTGAGCATTGTGTGTTAAGTAAGAGTACATGCAATCTAACATATAGCCATGACTGCTCTCAAGTTCACTCTTCCTGAGGATGTGCACTCTAAGTGTCACTGGATATACAAGATGACAGATCAAACTAGTGGTTTGTGCTATTGGGCAGTAGAACCAAAAATTTCAGTTGTTTCAAATAATGTTATGGTATGCTCCATAAATTCACTAAGGTGACCCAGGAGTGTTGATAGGAATTTACTTTAGCCTCACTTATTGTCACTTAGCAGAGTAAATGAGAACTGATGACTCTTCAAACACTAATAGTAAATTCCAGTTATGGTGAACACAAATGCCTCATTATGCCTAGTCAAAGTCTATTTCCCTTTTATAGAGCTAACTGGTAGGAAGCATTGTTTTTAATTTATGAATGAATATGCACAGGAATCTTTGCTATCCTATTTACATAAAATTGATAGACAATTAATCTTCAGTAAAATACCAACAGCAGGTTTAGAAAATGCAAACCATGGTTAAAATAAAAAATATGGTCAAAAATATCAAATGTCTTTAGACACCAAAATGCCCCTTTATTAGCCTTTTATTATCTCACTGGTAAACTTGCAAAACTGGTAACAGTTTAATGAGATTATAAAGCATACATGCACTTGGGTTAAATAAATTAGTAAATCATTAATGTTGGTTAATTAAACACTAGAAAAGGCATTTAAATGTTTGGAGTGTAAAAAAGGCAATCTTTAGGGGGTTTGTAAATGCAGCTTGAACTTTGCTTCAAATTTATATTGTTAGGTCAATATAATTTAAAAGGATTTGTCCACGAAAGTGAGGCATGAGAGAACTTTTGCAGGTGATATAAAAGTTTACTATCTTGATTGGTATGTAGGGTAAATAATTATATACATTTATGGAAATGCATTAAATTGTATATTTAAGATTTGTGTATATTGCTGTATGTCTGTCTCTCTCTAGATACACAGTGTCCATATCTATTTACACACACACATACTCAAAGATGAAAAGATAGACTCCTGAAAATATTCATGGAGCCAGCCATCCCTGTAGCTAGATTTGTCTTCACATAATTTTGGTACACAAGTCAATAAATTTCCTTATGTATAAATCAATTTGAATTGTGTCTTTGTTACGCAGAATCAAAAGAATCCTAATGTAGATTTCTATTTGAAATCTTTTTGCTGCACCTTTGTATTTAATGTTTGGTAAATCTTGTCTTTCAAAGAATTGAGATGATACTCTTTGCACCAATAAATACTCTACTCTCAGTATTTTTTATGCACCTAGGCTCACTGGACTACTCATAAAATCCTAAATTTTGGAATGGTGTTAAAGCTCTCTCCTCATGCCATTCCACCAGGAGGCAAACCTTAAAGCTACCAGTAGTGATGTCTTTTTCCATGTAATTGGAAACATACTATGATGCCAAATATATGTTATTTTTTCCAAAAAGAATGAAAGCTCATTCTTGCCAATGTTACCACATTTCATTTTTTTTTTTTTTTTGGAATGGCTCTTACCCTAGGGGCAAAAAGGACAGCAAAGAGCTATAAACTGTATACAGGAAAAGCAATCAGCAGGAACTCAATCTTATACTTCAATCAATTCCCCTATGCACAGCGTCTTTTGTACTTAGGCTTGGGCTTGTAAGGACAAGAACAAATGATTAAAGTTTCCTTGGCTTCAGAATATTAATAATGCCAATGCAGAAGCAAGATTTAGCTTAACTGAATTTGAATATGTAATATTTGATTTCTACCCAGAGGAATCAAACTGAATTTTAACAAATACTGACTAATAAGCATAGGCTAGATATTTTTTGCTCTTACAACTCAGAAGGAGTGTGATTATTAACCATAGTTTTATAGACTTCAGAGCCCCTGAAGGCAGGAAATATGTCCAGTTTGTCCAGAGTAGGCATCAAGTATCACTTGTTAACTGATTCTGTCTGAGAAGTTAAGTAATCCCCTGAAGGTCAGGGTATAGCAGAGACTGTAAAAGATCCCTCTGTATCTGTACCTGTTAAGGTTTAACATTTAAAAATCAGTGGAGATTGTCTTTGGCCCTAGCCAAGCTCCACTTTCTTTCTCTTTTTCCATATTTAGGTGCATTCTCTCTCAGATCAAAGGCTTGAAGGTTTAGTTGTTGCTATAGTCCAAAGTCAGTCTAGGCCACTGGAGATAGGTTGAAGCAGCAGATGACTGTAATATTAGCCAGATGAAATAAAGTTAATAGCCAGAAAAGTTTGGTCATAGAAAACAAATGGTTGCGATCAGAAAGCACTAATGATTTTAAGAAATGAAGAAGACCTCAGGATAGAGAAGTAATTAAGATGAACCAAAAATTGTAGCCATACAGTAAAAAGGTCAGACCAAATAGGAAGTAGGAACATTGTCTCTAAAGCCAGAAAATCTGGGATCACATCCTAGTTCTTCTACTTGAAGTTAAGTGGCATTTGACAAATTACTCAGTTCTCTTCTCTGTAAGGCATGGATTGTATACCTACCACTGTTTTGGAGATTAAACAATCCATGTAAGGTGATCTGTAGACTGCCTGGCACATCATAGGCACTGAGTAAATTTTTGGTGATGATCATGATGATGCTTGGATATGTGAATTCATAAGTAGCTAACAATAGTGAAGGAAACAATGACTTGCAAGTCACTGAATCAGCTTTAAAAGGGTCCCCACTTTGGGCCTACTAGCTTCTTAAGTAATCGGTGTGCAAAAGAGACCCTTGGAAATCCATCTGATATGCTTTTTTTCATGATCCATAAATCCTAAGAACCCACAGATTCCCCAAAATGCTCCTTAAGCTATTGACCTATTCAATTTTGCTCCCCCTGAAGTATGGAGTGTTCTGTCGTCTTTATCCACATCAAAATGATCATCATCTCAATGCAGATATGCTCCCCACTAGGTGGTGGGGATAGCATTATCTCATTAAATTGATTAGCTCAAGGGTAAGAATATTTAATCATTCATATCTTCTGTTTATTTTAGAAGATATAACTTTATCTGAATATTCTCATATATTTTGAGTGTTAGTGAAATAGAGTGAAGTAATAAGTTCCAGATAGCATAGGGAGATATTTTAGTGAGGGAGATTGAAGTCACATTCCATGGATTTATAGCCAACTGAGCTTTAGTAACTTTCATTTCTGAATGTTCTGGGCAAGCAGCTGAATGTATTTTTATTATAATCACCCGCCCAAATTATTATAATGTATGAGACATCTTTATACACAGCCAGCCAAATCTAGTTAATTATTATATAAGTTAATTTGTTATTGTAAGGTTTTACAGCCCTTTATAAGGCAAGAGTGAAAGTGGCTTTAAAAAGTAAGTAATCCAAGACCAGCCTGGGCAACATGGTGAAACCCCGTCTCTACAAAAAGTACAAAAATTAGCTGGGCATGGTAGCATGCACCTGTAGTCCCAGCTACTGAGGAGGTTGAGGTGAGAGAATCGCTTGAGCCTGGGAGGTTGTGGCTGCAATGAGCTGTGATTGTGCCACTGTACTCCAGCCTGAGCAACAGAGTGAGACCTTGTCTCAAAAAAAAAAAAAAAAAACTTATTAAGTAATCCTCTTTTGGTGACTAGCTTACCATCTAACTTAATCTGATACTTCTCTAGAACTAACAGTACACCTGCTTAATTAGACATGTTAATCATCCATCTTGATCACTGCATAAAGTTAGTTGTGCTGTGCATGAACAGGATCAAGGGTTTAAGCTGCAAGTACTCAATATTTGGCTTTACATTTCAGCTACTGGCCTTCAACACCATGGAGAGAGGTGAGACTATTCTAGGTAATTATTTTTTCCTTCTCCATCCTTTCAGAATTGTTGCTTACATGTAACTTGGGCACACACTCTGTATATTGTAAGGTATTTGTTGTGTAAAGTGACCTATTTGATCTGCTTATTTTCTTCTTTTGAAAATAGTTTCCCTATTTTCTTGATAGCACATTTGTTCTTTGCACTTTCAAAGAATCCTTTAGAAGTATAGTTAAAGGTGCCTGTCAAGACAAAGATAGTTGAATGTATTCCCGTTTTCCTTTTTCAAGGATCCAGAATTGCTTCCTTTTCTAGACTTAATGTAGAAATTATACAGCTGAGGATTTTTTTTTTTTTAGTCCTCCACATCAAATCATCACCAGAGAAGATGCAAAAGAAACTTCTAAATCTGCCCTGAATATTTGACAATTTGCATGAATATTTCTAATGACTGTTTGCTGGGAAGGAATTTTCCTCCTATAAATTCTGATAATAATTTGTTCACATATCTTTCATAAAATGTATTAATAGCTTACATTTGTATTGAAAACCCTTGACATTTATGAATTTAATATAAGTGATTTTGACTGTTTGCAGATGACCCTGATAGTCCATGGCATGCTTTGATTTCAAATTTTACTGAAGCACATATTCAAATTGAGCACACAGACAAGCTGATGTGTGGGAACAAGTCATGTAGCTAATGGGTAATTCTAGCTCACTGCCTGACACCCACATCTCAATGCACTTTTATTATTCTCTCTTCACTGAATATATGGTAATTCCTCTGTAGTGATTGAAACTTCTGCTTCTTTGTGGAAAATGGCCATAAATCAGAGACTACTTTTCAATAGGATTTTAAAGGTTGGCAGACATTGTGAGGATATGCAGAAATGAAGCCAAAATAAAACATGATTCCAGAGGAATTCAGGAATCTGTGCAAAACTAGCACTCACAAAGTAACAATTTCTGAAGATCAAGGCATACTCATCCAGAATTGTAAAAGTTTAATTCAAGGAAAAAAGGCAAGTTTCAACTCTAACAGCAATTCTGAGTGATTTTTGAGGCTGTACATTTACTATGTTATGTCTTAGGTTATAGTTATATGTATGTTTTTCTTGCCTTTTTCTCTATTGCTACACAAAAAATAAATTGCAAAATAAATGTGGAAGATATTGTCAGTTGCTTTTACAACATTCATATTTATTACTCCCACTTCCTAACAGAACTGCAAACTTTATCCAGTCTTCCCCTAAACATCTGTAATTTTTTGGCATGGGTATGGGGATATTGATTATTCTGAGCCAGTCTCTGGCATTCATTCTAGAATCTATTCTTAGTCCAGTGCATCTATTAAAATGGCCTCATGAAACAAAAAAGAGAGGCTTATACTCTGTAACCAGGGTAAAGTTTTTCTACCTACTTTTGTGGTTCTAGTTTTCTTTCCACTCACCTTCTCTCTCTCCCTTTCTCCCCTGAATTCCACCTTTCTTGTTTACACTTTCACTCACACATACTAGATATCAGTAGGAGAGCTCATAGTCCTAATTGTCACTGACAGCCACCTTGTAACCAAAAAATGAACCTGCTTTAGGGTAGATCTGCTGTTGAGGATATCAGGGTGAACAATAAAATTATATCTTTAGTGCTGTAATTGAGACACCTAAATCATACCCAAAATATGTTCTTTCTAGATTATACTTATGGGAAATGGGAAATGTATTTTTCTTTTAAATTTATTTGAGCCAGTACAGTATATTCTTTTTCTAGAAGACAAAAGTTTCCTGACTAGGATTCTCACCAAAAAGTAGGGACTTTATCGTTTTCATCATTGGAGCCCCTGTAGTCCCTGGTACAGTGTTTTGAGTGCAAAAGTATGTACATATAAAATCTCTATAAATCTTGATCTAGGAATGTCCATTTCTTTACGAATAAACTTAATACCTTTTCCACCAAACCTTTGATGACTCTCCTTGCTAACAACCTCTTCACCCTGCACCTTACAATAATCTTCCTGACCAGTCCTCAAAAGTATCAAGCACATTTTGGAATCGATTAGCTTTGGATTTTATAAACAAAGCCTCACGAAGATAAGCTTAGCCAAAACTTAGTTGCAAATGTAAAACCAACCTCAAAAAATTATTTGTCTGTATAGTGAGTGACACCTTAAGTTTTTAATTTTTTACTGGGTTTTGTTCATGCAATACCCAGGAAACCTATAAATCTGTTTAGTTCAATTAAACAACTAATTAATTAACCAGAGAAAAACAGTAAAACCACTTATTTGATTGGATTGACCAGTCAGTTCAATTGAAATTGCAAATCTATCACTTCCATCGGGATAAAATTGGCTAGATATTTTTATTTTCCTGATAAAAACAAAAAGGAGAGGATTTTACAAAATTGACTCAATCAATCAATTATTATGATGTTTCAGTGATGCAGTCTTATTCAGCATTTGAACACTAGTGCTATGCTTTTAGGCAGAGTAAAACTGAAAGTTTTTAAAGTTCCAGATGGATAAAAGGAAGAGAATGGACTTGAAGAGAAAATGGCTAGGACCTTTTTATAATTGTTGGAAAAATAGCTTCTTACACATTCAAGAAGGTTGTTGAAACAGACTTTTTTATTAATAAAAGGGAGAGACCAGTGCCATGATCCATTTTCAGACCACATTAGGAAAGGTTTTACCCAGAGAAACCCAAGAGGAACTAATATTAATACAACAGATAATCAAGGAGGAAATCCAGAAGCCAGAGAAATAATACTCATCATCACACCTGCAGCTTGAGGTAAGCTTCAAAAAGGCAATCCTGTTTTCAGGAGGCAAAAAAATCATACAAGAGATTCAGAAAAGCTATTGAGTAAAGATGCTTTCAACAAGAAAGTCATATGAAAGGCTTATTTATATGTCATTTAAAGGTGTATCCAGATGTTTCCCCATTCTTTTCTAATGTTTAACTTTCTTCTTATTCAAAATCTCACCTTCCTTAAATTCTCTTTTCAAATGTTTCCATCTCTTCTTCCCTTTTCTCCTCTACTGCCTCTGATGAAGTTATTTCTCTTGCATTCCAAACCTAATCCCTTATCTTTCTGTTCATTTCAGTCTTTTCCAGGGATTACAAACTCAGAAGTTTTCATAAACCAGATAAATAAACAAATGGCCTGGTGGAAGACATAAGGGATTTGTGGGAACAGTAAGAAAATAAAAGGTGTATGCCGGACATAAAAATATTCAGATTTGAATATTTCTGGGCTGACTAAATATGCATGTCTTCTGGCTATATTGGGCTCAGTGGTCAGCAGTTTGTGATTTCTGCTTTCTCAAATTTGAAAGGTTCTTTCTCTCCTTCTGTCTCTTACTGCCCACAGGACTCTCTTCAAATAAAATTATTCTTCAACCTGCTATTCACTGCACAGCATCTCCCTTCCATGGCCATGTATGTTCTCACGGTTCTTGCTTTCACAGTACCTCTTTTTCTTTAAATTTTTACAGCATAATTAATTTGAAAAATAAATTTAATTTTGAAATATTTAGAACATATAGAAAAGCACTAAAAACAATATAACTTATTCCCATGTGCCTATTGTACACATTTAACAGATGCTAATGTTTTTCCAAGTTTAATTCCTATAAAGTTTTTCCTCTAGAAATAAAAAGTTCAACCCCCATTTTTCTTTTTCCCTTCTTAGTGATAACTACTAACTTGAAGTCCGTGTGTATCATTACTATGGGTTTTCAAAAATCTTTACCTTGTATATATATCGTCATAAAAAACATATGGTGGTATTGTATGTTTTTATCATTTAGACATACATTTTCTTGTTGAATATATCCTTTTGAAACTTGCACAATTGTGTCTGTCACATTTATAATTATCATATACAGTTCTTCAGTGAATATCTTTGTTTATTACTTTTTGTTCCCACATGTGGCGAAATCTCCAAAGTATAGTTCTTGAGCTGGAGAGTTTCAAACTTTTTAAACTCACCTGGATGTCAGCTGTATACAAAAACTTTACATTGGTTATATCTTTACCAACACTTGATGTTTCCAGACTTTTTAAATTTTGCCAATTTAATGGATGTTAAATTGTATCTCAGTGTTCTAATTTGCATTTTCTCACTAATAGTTCAATTGAGCCAGTCTTCAAATGTATTATTTGCCATTCAAGTTTCCTTTTTCACAAGTTACGTGCCCATAGCCTTTTTTTTTCTATTGGGTTATTCATTTTTTGTTGTTGTTTTTATTTATCCATCTTTATATAGCCCACTCTGCCGCTAACTAGCATTATTAGCCTTGGAAAAGTCACTTAATTTCTCTGTGATTAAATTACTTCCTTTGAAAAGTGGCAAGAATAACAGTACCCACAAATTTGTTGTGAAGAATACATGAGTTTGTATGTCAGACACTTGAAACGGTCTGGCATATACAAAGCATTATATATTTTGCTGCCATCTTGTAATTTTATTATTATTAAACCTTAGTTCTCTCACAGTGTTACAAGTAATTTGCCTAGTCAGCAGCTTATAATTTGACTGTGTTTATGATGTATTTTTTCATACACAAAATTTTCATTTTGATGTAGACAAATGATGATGTTCTCCTTGATGGTTTGCACTTTTTGTGCCTTAAGTAAGTGTGCCCCAGCCTAATACAAAATAAATATCTTATTGGGGGTTTTTTGGTAAATTCTTTGCATTTGCCACTTCTAATTTTAATCCATCTGGAAATGGTGTAAATGTGGGAATCTAGTTGTATTATTTTCCACCTGAAGAGCAGATGTCCCTGGCCTCTTCTATTGAATGAGTCTTCCTTTCTCACTGATTTGCTCTACCTCCCTCCTCTGTCAGATATCATGTTCCCAGTTATATTTGGGATTATTCTAAGTCTCTCCATTTTGTGCCATTGATCTGTTTGTCTATTCTTACACTTTTCAGCCCTTGATCCTGGCAATTTTCTGACTTATGAGTCTTCAAAAGCTTTTCAGTTGACAGTTTTTGAAACTCTTTTGCTTTCCAAGGGACAATATCACCTTCGTTTATGAGTATAGCTTCCATGAAGCTATAATGATTGATGTCCTGAGTTTTTCTAATCTTATCTTGCCCCTTTTAAAGGCTCAAATATCTGGTGAAAAAAATTAAAATGTTAAATTAAAATGTATAGTGTGTAGTGTGCATGTGATAAGTCGTTATTTCAGAGCCTGTTAGTTGCCTAGGACAAGTAAAATAATATAACTACTTTTGGTATTAGAAATTAAATATCTTGAAATGACTATGTTCCTTTTCTTGTTCTGAGTAAATGGCACCAATACATTTCACAGCATCATTTATTGTGTTGCATTCCTATTCCTTTCTGGATATAAAAGACTATATTATAGTTCACAGATTTGAATCTGCAGTGGATTGATTTGTTGCCATGGACTTTAAAAATCCATTAAGAATGGAGTCAGAAACAGTGAATTAATTTGAAATTCTTTGTTGCTATGGATGAAGTGAGAAAAGTATTTATAAAACTATTAATCATACTTCAAAATATACTTGAAAATGAATCAGAAGACAGATGTAATAACTGTATTTTCCTTTTGTTATCCCCTTAGAAGTCCCAGCCCTCTGGAAAGTCTTAGTTAAGTGTTGCTGAATATTACTTGTTTTTTCCCATTTCTTTTATTTTGATAAGTATGGCTTGTCATGGAGCCACCTGTGCCACTTAAAGAAGTACGTTGTTACCTAATACATTCGGTTTGTACCTAGTTTAAATGAATATAGAAATAAAAAGCCTATAAGGCTTAGAATCATATATAAGGTCAAACATAATTCATATAACAACAAAAACCCCCTGAAATCACAGCCCCTGTTAATTAATGAAGTTAACTATATTCCAGCCATTCTTTAATTCCTCAAACTATAGTTACAAGGCTGTTTTAAAAAGTTTTAAAGTGATAGTTGATATTTGGCTGAAGTAAAAACAAGGAAACTGTGATGATTGTCTAGGAAAAGAAATTATGCCACATAAGTACTTTTCTTGATTTATTGGTTTAACACATGAGTAATTTTTTGGAACATTATTGTTGGTTCTGTTTCCTGATAGGCAAGCTTGAATTCAGTAGACCATATAGAAGTTCAAATAGCATTTTAAACATGGTAATTCAAAATTTAGCACCTATTCCTAATTTCAGAAAAAAAATCAAAGCTAATTAGGAAAGGAAGGAAGCTTCCTAAATATGATAGAATGTTGAATAGAAACCAAGAATAAACATCTTACTAAATGACATTCCTATTCAAATCAGCAATATGACTAGTTTGGTCACTTAGCATTATTATCCAATATCGTTTGGAAGTCCTAGTTAATAAATTAAGAGAAACATAGCATAAGTGATACATATAATTTGAGGGAAAACATTTATTATTATTATTATTATTATTAGCAGATGATATATACTTCCGTAATAAGGAACTTCTTAAAACTAATAAGAGAATTCAGTAAAGTAGCTAGATACAAGATAAATACCACAAAAAGCAATAATTTTCTTTTATACAAGCAACAACCAATTAGAAATTGGAATGGAAGGAATCATTCATCATAGACAAGAAATTAAGAGACCTAAGGTAAATAAGAAAAATGCAAGACCTAGTTGAAAGAAAAGCATAAAATTTGATAGAGGAGCACTAAATAAGACTCAAATAAATGGTAATATATACTCTGAAATCATAATATTACACATATATCAATCCTTTTTAAATTGATGTGTGAATTTACCATAAATACTTAGCAAAAAAATGCATGCATGAATGTGACAACACCTGATGTAAAGTAGAGTTCACAAAATTGAAAGCTTATATTCTTCCAACTACAGTGCTTCAACTACAGTCTTTTATGTTGGCATGTGAGCAACTTTGAAAAATGTCATGATGAAAGAAATATAAATCTGTAGGGAAGTTTTAGTGACAAACATTCAATGTTTTTTAATCGTAAAGAAAGCATACATTGTAAGCTTTGGCCTTATCTAACAAAAGGAAATATTTAATTTCCTCAAATGATTAGAATAGTAAATGCTTGAAATAAGTAGCTACAAATTAATTTTCTTCCATAAGGGAATAGAACATAGATAGTATGTTGAATTAATCTATACGGTTTTCCCCTGTATTTGACTTTATATTTTTAGTTAAAATTTTTGTTCCCAAAACTAGGATAATCTTATAATTGCCTGGTGACAAATTCCTTTATATCTTTTACAGCACCTGGAATAGTATGCCTACACAGCAAGTATTTAATAAATGCCCTTGGAAGAAATTAATCTAGTATAAGTAAATAGTGTAAAGGGAAAGTGTGGCTTCTTTTGTGATGTTTATCTTGCATCTAGCTACTTCAATAAATTCCCTTATTATGGAACAATTGTTCTCAAATAGCAATGTCTAAAATAGTGAGTGAAATATTCAATGTTGCTGTGATCACTCACCTTAATCAGGATGACTCTTCACTCAAAATTTGGTTCAGATGTTAAGACAAATGATAGCACACATGCACCAAGAGAGCATGAAAAGGTTTATTAATCACATAATGAAGCTTTCTGGGAAGAGCAGGGAAGGCCTCCAGGCAGGTCTGAATATGGCTTGAGAAGAAGGAAGAAACACTAGCTTGGAGTTTGATGGAGGCTAGAGGGGGCTCAGAGCTCCCTCATAACGACTAGGACTTGAGTGGTTTGAACTTCCCACTGGTGATAAAGGTACACCCAATTTTCCCATCAGCTTGCCTAGATACACCCAGGATTTTTTTAAATCAACCTAGTGAACCTGGACTTTCTTGTTATCTTGCCCAGATAAGGAGCAAGGAGAAGAGAAGAACAGGTGGTGGTTGAAAGCTGTCAACAGTCAGACAACAAAAATGGAGTTAGACTCTTTACTTTTTATTACAAATGCATTTTTTATAGTTTGAAAATGTGGAATTTCACACGTGCAGCTGTCTATTCATTGTGCTATGTCCTGTAGGACATTAAAAGACATTGCCCTTTACATTATTGTGAAGGCATAGGTCTAGAACATAAATTGATGGTTTGGCCAAGTAGAAAAAACTCATGATTTCCAGGTAGATTTTACCAGTTAGCCACTCTACTCTTTTTACTGTGGGAAACATTTAACAACTCTGAGATTCAGTTTTCCTGTCAAGAAATGGATGATGTCTTTACTTCATATTGAGGACTAAACTAGCCAATATATGTAAAACACTTAGCACACAGTATAGCACATGGTACATACTCAAATAAATGACATTTAAATGTTATTGTTATTACTATTACTATTCAGAGAAGATGCAGAAAGTAACATAGGTATAAAGAGAACACTATCTGAATAAATAGAAGAGAAAGTCTCATATTGTAAAAATATCAGTGCTTCTCAAATTAATATATACATTGAATGCATTTCCAATCAGAATCCCAATCTGTTTTGGAGAGGATAAACAAAATTATTGAGAAATTGTAATATAGAATAAACATGAGAATTGCCAAGAAAATGTGAAAAACAATAACTAATAAAAAGTTGCCTACAAAATGTCAAATATGCAGCTAGTAATTAAAACAATATGAGCCTAACACATTAACTAAAACACAGTGGAATGGGCCAGGGGGATTTTGAACCCAGATTTCAATATAATTTGTTTCCTTGGTAATCCTTTGTATCTCGTTCTATACATTTAAAAAGATTATAATAAGGAATGCTGTATAGACTTCATCAGTCTGTCAAGGGATACGTAGCACAATAAAGTTAAATTAAAAAGTTTAAGAGCCCTCTAGAAACACCAAGTAGAAATTAATGAAGAAATTAGCAGTCTAAAGCTGCATGACAAATTACCTCAAAGCTTCATGGCCTAGAACATTAATGTTTATTATCCCACTGTTTCTGTGGGCTGCTTCTATAGGTGTGGCTTAGGGTCACTCACAAGGCTGAAGTTTTACCTCCAGTGTAGGCTGGGGAAGGATCCCCTTCCAGTTCACTCCAGTAGTTGTTAGTAAGACTCAGTTCCTCCTAGGCTCTTGGAGTGAACTCAGGCCTCACTTCTTCCCCGCCTGTTGACACAAACTGTCACATTGGGGGAAAATTTTTATACTCTTATAACATATAAAACATTAATATCCTTTATATGGGATATATATGACATACGTGTGTGTATATATATCTTATGTATGATATAGACTATATATCTTATATAGTGTATATATAGTATACACATATATAGTGTATAGTATACACATATATACACTATATATCACATATCTATCATATATATCACATGATATGATATATAGTATATATGATATGTGTGTAAGTTCCACCTTAATAAGTAATGCTGAACTGTTTCCAAAGCATTTGTAATAACTTGCTCACCAACCAGCATTTCAATAGTTCTAGTTGCTCCACACCTCATCAACATGTAGTATTGTCTAAGTTTTGCCAATCTCTAGGTATAAAATTGTTTCTCATTGTAATTTCAATTTGCCTTTCCTAATAACTTGAGGTTGAGCAAATTTTTATGTACTTATGAGCCACTTGTACTTTCTTTTGTATAAAATTCCTATTTATTCTCATTTCTGCGTTTTGTTTCTTATCTTTTTTTTACTTATTCTATATTCTGTAGAGTAATCTTTTGTTATATGTATTACTAGTATATTCTCTTATTAATTGGTCTTTAGGAATATTTGTAAACCAATTTTTTGTTCTAGCCCAATAACATCCATAATTTTTTTTTCAGAGAAGGAAATCTTTATATCACATGAAAATGTGATGCCATGAAAATGTTTTGAGTGAAATAATGTTTCAGGCTGAGAGATGAAGAAGTGCAAAGACCTGAGGCAGCTAAAAACAAAGTAATTTTTAAAACCATTTTGCTGTGTAATATATCATAAAACTTTTTTTTGTGCACAAAAGACCTAAAAGAATTGCTAATGCAGTTTGGTTTTCTCTTAGCATTTTTCTGCTCAATAAACACCTTTGAAATAACCACAGATTAATCATAAAGAAGCCACTATAAGTGCATTTGCTGTAACAGTTTAGTGCTAATCCACCACTTTAGTTCAATACAAGTTACTGAAATCTACTGAGGTGATTGAAATTTGCCATTTATATATTCAAAACAAAGTGTTAAACCCTGACTCTCTATCAGAGATTCTTTTAGATGATTTAGATAAAATGGAAAGCAAACAGGCAAAGTCCCTGTTTCTACAGAGTGTACCTTTATTGAAGGAGACAAATATTAGACAAACACACAAATAATAATATGCTAATATACATGATTATAAAAGCAATATATAATATGTAAGTAATTATAAAATATCAGATAGTCATAATATCTGTGGCAGTGTTAGGAATAAGATCTCTGGAGAAAATTTAAGCAGAGTATTGACCGGGTAGTCAGGGATTGAGGTGAGTGATGTCATGCTATGTTTGGAAAGAGAATCTTCCAGGATGAGGACCCTACACGTACAAAGACCTGGAGACAGGAGCATGGATGATATGCTCAGAGAAAGCAACGTCAGTAAAGAATGGTAGCAAATGAGGCAAAAAGGAGAGAATACAAGAAGAGCATGAGAGCACAGGTCACATACAGCCTTGATGTTATGTGCCTTGTCACTTTGGCTTTATTCCAAGTATGATGGGGATATTTGGAGAGTTTTGAATTGGAGAATGTTGTGATCTGACATACATTCTGGATGCTGTGTGGAGAATAGGTGGTAGGCGGCAACATTAAGAAGAGATGCAGTACACTAGTTAGAAGGCACTTGCTTTAGTGCAGGAAAAAGATGGTGGCTCCTCAGACAAGGATGGTAGTGGTGAGATTGTGACTAGTGGGTATCCATTGAGGTGGACCCAGTTGAGCTTACTAATAAATCTGATGTAAGCTGTAAGAGAAAGAGAGGACCAAGGATGAGTCCTAGGTTTTTACACAGAACAACTGATAATGTTGGAACATTTAATAGAATAGAAAATCCTTAAAAACATGCATATTTGGGGGTGGCATGGTAATCAAAGGATCAATATGAAGCATATTAACTTTGAAGTGCTTAATAGCAGGTGAGCAAAGATGCTGAGTAGGAACTGAGTATGAGTATAAAGTTTAGGAGAAAGACAGAGACTAGAGGTCAAATTTGGGATCCATCAGCATATGGATAACATCTAAACTGTGAAACTCAAGGACATTGTAGAGGAAATAAGCGTGAATTGAAATAAAGACTAATCTCTGGAGCATTCTCCCATTTATAAATGGGGAAGAAAAGGAGAATCCAGCAGAAGCAAATGAGAAGGAGCAGTCACCATACTGGAAGAAAACAGAACTGCAATTTCATAGTATCCCAGAAGCTAAGGCAGGAAAGTGTTTCAAGGAGGAAGGGACTGCATCAAAGTCAAATGCTGCTGAGAGATTGAGGAAAGCAAGTACTGGATAATGGTCACCAATCTGGCAATGTGGAAACTCCTGGTGACTTTGATGCACATGAAACTTGACTGGAGTAGGTTGAGGAAAAAATGGATCAGAGGAGGTGACAAAATGGGGACGATAGTATATATAATCATTTATGGGAATTTTACTATATGGAAGCAGAGAGTGTGCACAGTTAGAAGAAGACATGTTTGTAGGATGGGAGGTATTACAGCAAGTCGATGTGCTGATGGGAATGATTGGAATGGGGACTGATAGTGCAGAAAAAAGAATTATGGAGCAGTGATCTTAAGGAGATGAGGCACCAGTGGATCTCATGCACTAGTGGAAGGGCTGCCTGAAGGAAGAACATAAGGAGTTAATGCCTTGCAGTAGGAGGGAAGGTAGACAATATGGTTTGAGAGGCAGGTAGGTTGGTGGATTTGGTAATGACGCAGTGAGAAATTTCTCTTGTGACAGCTGGTGGACAAATCTGGCGTGATGCTAGAACACTGGGACTAAGGCAGGCCCCAAAACCTAGAGCAGAGACTTAGGAGTATCCATCCACTGGCCCCGGCATCATGTGTTTCTTCTGCACAGGATGCCACCAGTGAGGGCCGCTACCCACCCACAGTGAGGCTCTGCTGATCTCACATCCAGCTTCATACAGTGAGCCTTCTCACTGACCCAGCTCAGAATCAACCATCAACCACCCTCCTTAGTCGCCACTCCCTAGGCCAACAGGCTTAGCCTCCAGCCTCAGCATGTATCTCCAAGGCCAGATACCACCTGAAATCCTTGGTATATTGGGGCAATGTCACAGGCGACTGCCTTTCTCCAAATTCACAAATCCCACCACTTCTCTTATCTCCTGATCCATGCCTTATGGCCAGGAAGCTTCCCTCCATGCATTTTAACCTTCATCTTCTATCCTATCTGGAATGGAGAAAAGATAATGCTTATTACTTTGCCTGACCCAAGGGACAGCACCATCTAAAACCTGTCTGAATGGTATCATTTTTAATTTTCTATTTAATTTCTCTTCTATCTTTGTAAAGCGTAATCTGAGTAAGACACAGATTAATAAACCTAGGTGGGTGGTCCAAATGGTGGAGATGGAGCAGAGCCAGATATCACCTCTAGTTCTGACAGCCTCCAGTATCTACAGCTGCTTCTCTGGGAGCAAGAGTGCTATGTTGTTAAGAGCTGGCAATGTGTGCATTTGCAATTTACATGAAACAGAGGGAGAAAAATAGGTCAGCGATGTTCTGTTCCCATTCGAGTGTTAAATCTCTAATATCTGTGCCTTGTTTACCCAGTAGATGGAGACAGTGTTATCACTTTCTTGGATGCTTCACCCTGTTGTCCATTCATTTATGACATATATCTATGTATAGCTAAGTCCTAGGAGCACCACTGCTCTCAAGAATCTCACAGTTTACAAAAGTATTTGACCAAATCAGTGACATCATCAGCACTAGTGCCTGAAACTGAGTCAGGGGCCTTATGCTGCTTGGACACCTCTCTAGAAATATGCTAGCTGGTAGCTTCCACCCAATTCCACCAAGTAGTCAATGGCTCTGTTACAAATAAGGCCTCAAAACTGAAAGAAATAGAGTGATGCATTATACCCAAGAGAGAAAAAGTGATAATTAACTTGAAATGAAATTAATATTGAGAGTACTAGGAAATCATAAAATTCTGATTTATCCACTGAAATCCAAAACTCAAGGGCTGATTATAGAGATAAGCTATAATCTTCATGTGTAGTCTAAGGCTATTTCATTAGCCCTTTTAGTCTTGAATTATTCCCTTCTTATGTCCCCATATTGCTTCACATAATCACATTGCTGAGCCATATGTTTAGCTGTGTAAGAATAGACAAGTGGCTTAACCTTTCTGGTCCAAACTTTAAATTTCTCATCTCTAAAGATGAAAAATAACCTTAAATTTTTCATCTCTAAAGATGAAAAATAACCTTAAATTTTTAAATTTAAGGTTTTAATTTTAAATTTAAATTTAAGGTTTTAATTTTAAATTTAAATTTAAGGTTTTAATTTTAAATTTAAATTTCTTCTTTAAATTTAAAGATGAAAAATTTAAACAACACAAACTAAAGTCTCCCCTATATTATTATGCAAAGCTAAAAATGTCCTTTTTAAAAAAGTAACAAATGCCTTGTGTGTGAATTTGAACTGCATCAGCGTTTCAGTTGATACGGCTAAATGTGCATGTTCAGACACGGGAAGAGGAATGAGGCTGGCATTTCTAAGTCCAAGCCTTTCCAATCTTCTACTCTCTGTTGATGGAAAATTGCATTCAGAAGAGTATCAATCTTAGCCCTCACTCTGGACTGATTACCACACAAAAGTGCCAATGTTACCAGGCCTGAGGTTGCAGCCAAGGCAGGAGAGAAAATGTTTCTTGGGACATGGATCCATATTGCCTGCCAAATGCCTCATGATTTCCAGTTGTACTCCATAGTCAGCCTTGCTGGACAGGTAAGCATTCCTACAGTAATGTTAATGAAATGTTGTCCAAAGCCAATAGAATAAAGAAGGTTAGAGATCACACGTCTCCTCCTAACTGTTCAGATCTTAAGGTACTACATGAGCAACTTTACTAAAATATGCTTGCATGTTTGCATTTCTCAAAGAGGAAGAAGCATTAGAAGGGAAAAACTTTGGGAAACGGAATCAAGAAGGCATTTTTAGAAAGTCAGCAGGAATCTTCTGTAAATATTTCCTCCCTTTTAGGTTTAAGGCAGCAAGGTGCCCCTTGCCTTCTAAAAAAAATAAAAAATAAAAAAAAATTTCAGGGCCAGGCATGGTGGCTCACACCTGTAATCCCAGCACTTTGGGAGGCTGAGGCGGGTAGATCACAAGGTCAGGAGTTCAAGACCAGCTTGACCAACATGGTGAAACCCTGTCTCTACTAAAAATACAAAAATTAGCCAAGTGTGGTGGCTTTACCTGTAGTCCTAGCCACTGAGGAGGCTGAGGCAGGAGAATCGCTTGAACCTGGGTGGCAGAGGTTGCAGTGAGTCGAGATCGCGCTACTGCACTCCAGCCTGGGTGACAGCGTGAGACTCCGTCTCAAAAAAAAAAAAGAAAAAAATGAGCTGTACTCTCTAACTGGGAAAGTGTTGGCATCTGTCTCCATGGCTTGTCAACATTTAGTATAGCTCCCTTTATTTCTCTGGAGTTAAAAGATTCAATCATGAGTAATGTATGTCACAAGTATCTGAAAGCATTTTTTGCATAATTATATATACAATTGTATAATTATGAATAATTATAGGACTTTTATTTGTTTTGGCCTTATGCTAAGCAACATTGGAAACAAGCTGCTTACACGAGTCAGTGCTGCATTGCAGTTAATGTCCGAGTTAGCAAAGCCCTTTGTCCTACCAGATAACCACAGCTCTATTGCCCAGTCCCTGAGTATGACATGCCCTTTGTGAAGATGCTAGCTCAAGGAAAAATGGTGATCATGAATCATTATTTTAAACTTCTTGATTCCTTCTTGAACATTGGACTTAACAGATAATTTAATAAATAGAAACAATATTGTTTAAAGATGTGATTTTTAAAAATCCTCCTCCCTCTCATATTTAGAACTGTTTTCCAGAGCTGCATTTTCATAGGGGGATATTGTGGGTCAATTTGGGACTTCGGACAGTCGGCTGTTTGCTTCCCAGAAAGGAATAATTAATTTGCATTCCCAGGAGTAAAATATAGGAAGGCCCATTTCACTATATTCTCAGCTAAATGTGGAATTATCTTTTCAAAGTCTTTGCCCATTGTGATTGGTTAAAAAAAAAAGTTACTTCATTATAATTTTGATGTATAATTTTGAACACTAGTGAGGTTGCACACTTTTTCTTATGCTTGTTAACTGTCTATTTTGAAATACTTTTCTAATAATTACTATCTAAATCAAATTTATTCGTGGAAGGTTAGTTATAGGTTGCAGTGACAACAACAATTCCAATATTTTCAGGAAGTAAATTCTGGAAGAAACTTTAAGGAACTAACCTAAATACAGAGCTGAGAACAGCTTATTCCTAGATCAAGTCTGGTACACTGCAATGTGCTTTTATTAATGGTAAAGTTGGGAGCTAGAGCCCTTGGTTCCTGATGGTTTTTTTTTCTCATATTTATCTGTTACATAGTTTTGATTTATTTTTGATATTTGTCTAGGCGGTGGTGATGTAACTAGGGAGGGAAGACCTGGGAGGAAAAGATCCTTTAATAATTCTTCTAAAACTTTTATTTTAGAAAACCATTCTAGATTAACCCAGAAAATTAAAAAAAAAATTAGTAGGTTTTTGGGCAACAGGTTGTGTTTGGTTACATGGATAGTTCTTTAGCAGTGATTTCTAAGCTTTTGGTGCAGCCATCGCCCAAGCAGTGTACGCTGTACCCAGTGTGTAGTCTTTTATCCCTCAACCCCCTCCCAACCTTCCTTCCAAGTCCCCAAAGACCATTGTATCATTTTTATGCCTGTGCATCCTCATAGCTTAACTCCCCAACAGATGTGATTTTCTAAACCTCTAGGTCTACCTGGGCTTTCTTGCATTTGTTAATCAGTGTGTACATTTTACAACAACAACAAAAATACCTATTTTCTATTTTCAGGTGAGAGTTAATGATTTGAGGGATGTGTATATAGGTAGATAGATATAAGACATACACAAATGTATTTGATGGTGAAAAAGCTGAAAAGGCTGGATACAACTTTCCATTTCATCTCCATTTCATTCTGTTTCATCGCCTCTTCTGTTTCCCCACACAGAGCAGCTGCTCAGGAACTTTTCCCTTACCAAACCTCTCAGTCAGCACTTTTCTCAAATTCAGATCTCCTGGCTCTCATCTTTTTTCCTCCTGTGCCCTTACTTTCCCCCTCCATTTTCAATTCATTCTCTCTCTCTCTCTCTCTTCCCTGCCCCCTCCCCCTCCCTTCATTTCCCTCTCCCCTCCCCCCACTTCCCTCCCCCATCTCCCCTCTTCCCTCCCCTGTCTCCCTTTTCCCCTCCTAATTCTCAGTTTCAAAAACCAAGGAACCAGACCAGCAAAAGAAAGAGAGAGGGGAAGGGAGGTGGATAAAGAATAAATCTATTTAGCAAGAAGATGAAAATAAAGAAGGCCGAGTACCTTCACAAATAAATATTTGAATCTTGTCACCCATTCAAAGTAAAAAAACTGCAATAAAAGAGAATTACACATGCTGAAGTTTGTCCACAGATGAAGGTAGACAAACCCCAAGCCAAAAAGTGCAAGATCTGTTTTTGGCTTGGGGCATAAGAAATAAGGAGGAGGAAGAATGTGAAAAAAGTAGTAATAGCAGTTGTAATATTAACCGTAATAATAATGATGATGATCATCATCATATAGTAGCAGCAATTGTGTATTTAGCAGTGCCTATATTTCTAGCAGTGAATTGGGCTGATTGTTTAATTTTGTTTCATTTAATTTTCACAGCAGATTTGGTGTGGGGGGAGAAGAAGCTACTGTCATCTCAATTTAGCAGATGAAGAAACTGAGGCTCCTAGCATTTTTAATTATCACAAGTTTATGCAACCAAGAAGTAGCAGAGCTGGAATTTGAAACCAAGCTGCCTGATACAGTCTGTGCTCATTCTGTTAGGCAGCCATGCCTCCTGGAGAGGCGGTAGAAAGGGCTGATAACACCGATGGTTGTTGTTGGTTATGGTTGCTAAGTATCCCATTATACCCTCTTTTGGTAAATTCCCTCTGACCCTTTTCCACTCCTTGTGGTACCTCTGGAGAAAAGGCAGCAAGAAGAGGGCCATGCAGACCATGCCTGCCTATTAGAGTAATTGTGCCATAGCACATGATACAAGTCTGGCCAACCAGTTGTTATTTTCTGGGACCTTCTATTTCTAGATCCTGCAGGTAAAAGTATGTTTTCTCCTCCAGGGTTACTATGCTGGGATGAGGTAAACCTAGATCTGCTTTGCTCTCCACACTCCCCTTGGCCCCCCAGCCCACCCGTAGGCAAAGAAGAATGGCTACAAAAAGACAGAATAAGGCCAATTCATAAGAAAACAAAAAACTGAAAAAACAAAAAACATAGAGCTGCACTAGTCTGGGAAATAATGAGCAGACTGTTACTCCTGAGAGCTAGGTCAACCCCTGGACTTCTGATGTCTAAGCCAGCAATCCCCATGTCCTACTCAAGCACATGAAGGTTGGGTTTCTACCACTTACAACCTAGTTGTAACTATGTCAGCCTTAAAGAATGAGAAGGATTTTGAGGGGAAGGATACTTGCAAAAGAGGGAAGAAAAGGAGTAAAGAGAAGATAGCAGAATGCTCAGGGCTATTTCAGAGAACAAAACACCTTGGTTTAGCATCAGTGTAAGTTGGTGAGGTGGAGGGGTAGGAGTGACATCTGAAGAGACAAAAGTCAGGGGGTGACACTAGAAGTTGCAAGTTGAGTCCTCAGGAAAATGTCACTGTTAATACTGAGTGTGTGAAAATGGAGGTTAGACTAAGACATAACCCAGAGGACTTAGGAATGTTGTTGGAATTTAGTGATGAGCCCATAGCGTTTTCATCCACCAAATGCTTTTTTAATGTATTTTTTATTTACATGCCTTTAGAATAGGCACACACAATTTTCAGCAGTTCCTAACACTCATTTTCTCACACATAGTCTACCTTCTCCATGTATGGTGTCTACTGTCCCCGGAAAAAACTCAGGATACTATCCCTACTCTCTGCCTTTTCAGTTCCTGTCATTCTAATCTAGCAAAGTTAAAGTGCATAACTCTTCCAAGTCCTTTACATCACATGTTTGTTTGCTGGAAGAGTCCTGTCACTCTTGCTCATCAATAGGTTTCATCAAGTCATTATGGTTATCATGATCATTTTGGACTGAGGAATGCCCTGTGCTTTCCACACTGTCTTTCTAAATCCCACCCAACCTGGAGAGCCTTCCTGAGACCCCAGGTTCGCCAGGCACCTCCTCTGATTCCTTCAAAATATTTTTTTCATCAACCTACCCTCCATTGATGGCTGGTGAATTGCTCTATACCTCAAGTTCATATACAAGTTTAGCACTTAGTTATACTTTATACTTCTTTTTCTTATTTGTTTCATATAAATAATTTGTGTGTATTCAAGGAGATTGTCAACTTCTTAAAGGCAGAGATTATTTCTTAGAATTTGTCATATCTTTCCATTGTGTCAAGGCCACCAGGAGACTCTCCAATAAACTTAGTGGTTTACAATAATGTGTCAAATAATCCACTGTCTCTCAATAAATCTCAAGTTTACACATAAATCACTGGGAGGAAATCTACGTCCTTTCATCTTCCAGGGTTTTGACATAATGTTCAGTTATCACGGTAGAGTCAAATTTTGGTCAAAATTCAGCCTGAGACAGAATATTATAGTGAGCACAGATGGCTTCTAACTTGAATCCAGGTCCTCCAAGTCAGAAAAATGGAATGTTCTCAGCTTCTGAGAATGCAAAAAACCTTAAAATTTGAATCAAAGTGGGGCATAACTTTGATCTTGCCTTCTATGCTCTACAAGCAGTCTTTATACTTGGCTGTTTAAAGAGAAGAAAATAAGTTTTGATCTAGTAAAATACATCTTCCAAGGACTGCTGGCTGATTTGTTTCTGTGAAAAGCTTTAGAAGCTATGTTATTTTCCATTTTAATTAACTTTGAAATAAAAAGGAGGCTTAAATAAAACATCTCCCAAATAAAAGTGGAGACTTGGTTCTAGGAAAAGAATCACTTTCCAAGGCACTTGCTCTCTCATTTTTTTCCTGTTCACCCATATTCCACTAATTTTTAAGGTCTATCTCAAAACATTCTCTACAGAGTCCTTGCAGCCATGACAAGCTCTGTAAAGCAGGTTAATGGCTGTGACCGTGTCTCTCAAGTAGTACAGGACCGCACATTGATAGGTTAATTCACATTGTGTTGAAAGTGGCCTAATGGTGGAATCCCCTCAAGGGTATATTTATACAGATGGTTCAACTTACGATTTTTTTCCCTTTACCATGATGCAAGAGTTATATGCATTCAGTAGAAACCATACTTCAAATTTTGAATTTGAATCTTTTCCTGAACTAGGGATATGTGGTGTGATACCATCTTGCAGTGCTGGGCAGCAGCAGTGAGCTGCAGCTACCAGTTAGCCACATGATCATGAGTGAAAGCATCCGATACTCTACAGTGTACTGTGTTGCCAGAGTATTTTGCCCATCTATAGGCTAATGTAAATATTCTGAGCACATTTAAGGTAGTCTCAGCTAAGCTCTGATATTTGGTATGTTAGATGCATTAAATGCATTTTTTATTTACTATAAGTTTATCAGGATGTAACTCCATCATAAGTTGAGAAGCATCTGTTTTATAAATGGAGGGTTCCTCCAGAGGAATCACACGTTGAAATTTCAGGCACTGTTGTACTGGTATGGAGAAGACATTTTTTGGAAAAAATAGCCTTGTGACACTCTTTGAGAAGCACGTGGTAGATCATTACTTTGCAGAGTGTCACTGACATCCCATTCACAGAACCTTGAGGGCTGGTGGCCACAAAGCAAGCAGGGCTTAGCATCTGTAGAAAAGTCACCCCACATTTCACTGAGTCCATGCACTTGTGTGCGGCCCTCAAACTTTTGACCGCAAGGACAGAAATAGGACTGTAACTTCCAGACATCTGCAGGTCCTTTCCTGGAGGAAGTGAAGCTTACAGCTCCTAAGCCTATAATAAGCTTTTTACCTGAAAGTGTTTCCTTCTGCCCTGCAGCTATTTTAACAAGGACTACCATTTCACACACTGTTGTCCCAAAAATGTGATAGTGTTGGTCCTGCATTTAGATGGGAAGAGCTCCCAGCTCATAAGTCCATAATGGATTCCCGTATTAAAACATTTGCTTCACTAGTCTGGTGATGGCAGTCCCCACCATCATTTCACATACCGTTGTCTTGGAAACATAATGGTATTTGTAGAGCTTCATTGCATCTACTCTGAGCCCCAGTCCTGCACTCCATCTAATAGGACATGGGTGAGATCGTCTGTACTTTCACTAAGAGTTGACTTATAACGGATTTTTAAAAACACTGCTTGACTGTGTCCATAGAAAAGCCCTCTAATGCTCTTACAAGGCTGGTGTTCCTGATCCTCCCATGTACTCTGAGGTTAATGAACAATTTGCACAAGATCTTTGGAAGGCATTGTAGAAATTCAGGCACTTTTTTTTTTTTTTTTTTGAGATGGAGTCTTGCTCTGTCACCCACACTGGAGTGCAGTGGTGCAATCTCGGCTCACTGCATCCTCCGCCTCCTAGATTCAAGTAATTCTCCTGCCTCAGCCTCCTACCATGCCTAGCTTTTTCTTTTTTTTTTTTTTTTTTTTTTTATTAGAGCTGGCGTTTCTCCATGTTGGCCAGGCTGATCTCGAACTTCTGACCTCAAGTGATCCACTTGCCTTGGCCTTCCAAAGTGCTGGGATTACAGGAGTGAGCCACCACGCCTGGCCAAAATTCACATACTTCACACAAACTAGGATGAGGAATGTCTATTTTATGGCAATCATGCATAATCTAATATTCCTCTGTAGATAAGTGACTGTCTAGAGTCTTTTCATCATAATAGTTTGTTGCTGAATTCCTACTATATAACCAGCACTTCACATTTAATCCCCTCAACAAACCCAGGAGGAAAGTAATAATATCCCAAGCCTATCTAGTTAGTAAGGTCATTCTTTTAGAACTGAGATTTAAACCTAGGAGTGAGTCAAAAGTCTTTCTATCATATTACATGGCCTATAGCCATTTATGTTGTTTTAAAGCACCAATTCCTTCCAGAATAGAATCTAAAAGAAAATCACGTTAAGGAAGTGCCACCTAAACAATGATAGAGAAAATAACATTGAAATGGCAGTCGAAAAAACCTGGTTTTACTCCCAACTGGCTGTGTCATCTTAGACTTGTCATTTAACCTCTCAGAATCAATTTCCTCAGCTGGGCCTGTTTTCCCTTTTATAAAATGGATGATTTGGATTAGATGATTTTTAAGTTTGCTTCAGCCTCTGTGAGGTTTTGTGATTCTATGAAGTGGATTTTAGTTTACTCTGTAAGGCATATTTTTTAACTCCTTGAATCCCTAAGAGACGGTGTTGAGTTTGAACTCCTTTGCCATATTACACTAGGGGTTTCTCCTGCCCCATTTGCCCTTGCTGGCCCAGAGCCTCAGTTCTTGACTCTGGGGGAGCCCACCCCCACCCCCACCCCCAAGGTCTGGTGTGTTGGATACCACATGACCAGTTATCTGCTTCAGGGACCCTTCTTCTGTTGCATTAGTCTTCATCAATACTTCAGCTCCCAGTTGGGCAGGGGTCAAGGAGAAAGTGAAGAGACAGTCTTTTCACAGTGGTCTGACCTCAGTAGGTAGCATGTGCAGTTTCTGCATTCTGCCTCACTCTCTTCAATCTATATTGACCTCAAATACACCACGTTAAGCACCTGCCTCAGGGCCCTTGCACATACTATGCACACTGCCTACAGTGATCTCTCCAGGTAGATCTCTTCCTTCAGGTCTTAACTCAAATATCTCATTGAGACCTACTTTGGCCATCCTATCTAAAACTCTAAACTGTCTCCTTTCCACCACCATTCCTCCAATATTCTCACCCTTCCCTTACTTTTCTATAGTATGTTACACACACACACACACACACACACACACACACATACCTTTTGTATATAAAGATTTTTATATATAAATACATACATAATATGAAGACATATATATATAAAGCCATATATATACTAACATACTATAGATGTAGTATATGTATTAGTGTGTATGTATACACACATACACACACACACATAAAGCCTCCTATATTGCATTTATATTGCATACTATATATGTTAGGTAATTTTTCATTGCTCATCTCTCCTATAAGTATGCAAGAAGTTCCATGAAACCATGGATTCTTGTGTGTTTTGTTTACCATCTTCCTCCAGTGCCCAGAGCAATGCTTGGCCCATTGTAAGTATCTAGTAAATATTTTTAAATGGAATGCCCAGGAAACATTGGCTGTGGAGTCCTGTCACCTCTTCCTTAAAAAATATCCTACTTCCTTTGTCAGATGAGTAGGTTGCGAAAATTTTCTCCCATTTTGTAGGTTGCCTGTTCACTCTGATGGTAGTTTCTTTTGCTGTGCAGAAGCTCTTTAGTTTAATTAGATCCCATTTGTCAATTTTGGCTTTTGTTGCCCTAAAACTTAAAGTATAATAATAATAAAAAAAAATCCTACTTCCCCAAGGTATCCTAAAGAAAAATAAATATTTATAAACACAAATTTTCTCAATATTACATATGACATATGAATAAAAGCATCTTTAATAAACTTTGTGATTTTTAGATTTCTTTTAATTTAAACATAAGAATAACATCCTTGTGAAGCAAATACCATTGATGACAAGTTCCCTGGCCCCTTTTCCAACCAGACTGCAGCCTCTGTGCCCTCTTCTATAGAAATTCCAAAGCTGCCACTGTGAAATAGTATTTGTTTTCTGTTTTATACTTAACCTTGAGAGGAGAAAGGGGAATTGAAGAAAGAAGAAAAAAACCCTATACTACCACTATAATATTAACAATGGAGTGAAATAGTGTGTGAAACCCAGTTACATTTATGTGAGTAATTCATTGAAAGAACTTAATTCAAGCAAAAATCTAACCCATTGTTTTTCTTATTTGACTCTTTAAATTGTTTGTAAGGTCGTTTCTACCCAACTTTGAGAAAGTGTCTGTATTCTCAGATCACTAAGTGCTCAGCATTCAATAAAAAATGGTCTCGGTGAACTTCTCACAGTGTGAGCTCCAAATCATCCTCGTTCCAAGTGAGAAATTATCTTTTGAAAAATGAAAGATAAGAGACCTATGGGTTATATAAATTTTTCAAAAGCTTTAGATAGGTGATGAAAATGGACAGATCATATTTGTCCTTGGTAGGAAGTCCCCTCCCCAATTAAAGTATAAAATCAGAATTACTACCCCAAATCTTAAACCAAGCTTTAAGAATAAAATGACCATTATATTTTCTAAAAAAAACATTAGAGTTCTACAGAAATTAAATCATTAATCTTTGCCAATTTTACCAGATAATATATAAAAATTCCCCCCCCAACACACACACACACACACACACACACACACACACACACATAAACACTAACTGATACACTTCATCATTTGATCTAATACAGAGTAAATAGGTTTATTAGAAGGGCTTTCTGTTATATAAATGGCTCTAAAATCTTGGTGGTTTAACATAGCAAAAGTTTATCAATTGCTCACATCACTCTCCAATGTAGTTCTCAGGGTACAGGGAAAAGGTTCTTCTCCATAGAGTGACTCAGGAGCCCAGCTTGTCCCCCTTGTGACACAGACATGTTAAAAATGTAGCTGCACTAATGCCTGTAATCCCATCACTTTGGGAGACCGAGGCGGGTGGATCACAAGGTCAAGAGATCAAGACCATCCTGGTCAACATGGTGAAACCCCATCTCTACTAAAAATACAAAATATTAGCTAGGCATGATGGCAAGTGCCTATAGTCCCAGCTACTCATGAGGTTGAGGCAGGAGAATTGCTTGAATCCAGGAGGTGGAGGTTGCAATGAGCTGATATCACGCTACTGCACTCCAACTTGGCAACAGAGCAAGACTCGGTCTCAAAACAAAACAAAACAAAAACAAACAAAAAAAATGTAGCTGCAAAGTCACCAAGGAAGATGAAGAGAGAAGCAGATCGTGCAGAGCAATAATTTATGGTTTACACCTTGGGGAGCAAACATTCTACTGGCCAAAACCTAGTCACATGGCCCCCACCTCACCATTAAGAGTGAGAATAAAGCTGGCTTCTTTGATTCTGACAGAAAGAGAAATGGGCCCTGGTACTCACTATAGTGGGTTCTGCAAAAAACATGTTTGTGTTCGTATAGTTGTATAGTTCTGAAGTTTTGAATGTGGCATTGCCACAGAAGCCCACAAAGCAGCTTCCTCAAATCTCTTTTAACACTTCAGATGGCCTAATGCTCAGATAAGAGAAAATGCTACATTTACTATTTTGTTGTCTTAGCACAGGTCATAGTGCTAGGAAGAAACAACATTGAGTAAAAGAAAAATGGTTGGATTGAGAATCAAAACCATAGATTGTGCTGTTTTTAGCTGAGCGTTCTTTTTTGAGTTGTAAGCCTGGGAAGATTATCAAGTCTCTGGCCCATAAAAATAGCCCCATTTCTCCTGACTGCAGATACGGGCCTTTTTCCATTTTCTGATAATATTAATACTTATAAAGCAGGTCTTTGACATTTTGGGTAAGGATTTTATCTAAATACCAGATAAAACAAAATATTCCTGTGCTTAAACTTCTCAGAGTATTTCACTGATCTGGGAGTAACCTGTGTGATCAATAAAAACTGGCTCTGTTCTCAGGCCCTGGTGGGCCCTGAGGAGTCTCTCCTTGAATTCTTCTGGAGGTTCTTCCAGGAGCCTTAGGGAGGTAGTTTCCTCACATACATGTACTGATTGGTACTCTGCTATACTCAAGACAGACCCGCTGCAGATCCCCAAAGTTCTCTCTCTGTACAGCTCTCTCCTCTTCAGTATGCTGCCTTGAGAACTCTAGTTGTCTTGGTCTCCCTGAAATCTCAGCTCCATGTCCTTAACCCAGGATGTCTAGCAAGCTCTCCCTGGGTTTCCCCGTGTTGTGTTGCTGCCTGGAAAATCTCACAGGCAGTAAGGTAACATAATCATAGGGCTCACCTCATTTTTTTCCTGCCTTTCAGAGATTATTGTCCTTCATTGCTTGATGTTCAGGGTCTCAAAAACCACCTTCATGCATTTTATCCAGTTTTTTAAATTGTTTCAGCAGGAGAGTAAAGGCAGTCCCTGTTATTCCCATCTTGGGAGGAAGCAGAAGTTTCCCAGTATTATTTAAATACAGTAGCTAGTTTCCTACCCTTTCAGAATATAGGGTATTTTATTTCTGCATAATAGTATTACTTTATAAACCAGCATATATTGTCTTCTCCCTGGCAGACTCATTATTTTTATTGACTTTTCCACTTATGAAATTCTCGATTTGAAACCACAACATGTCAAAGCACTTACATTCTCTTAGCTTTGTTTTTCTTTTTAAGAAGCAATGGCTGTCATTTCTCAACATATCCTCTAGGTAGTAACACATCTTTTGAAGAGATTTGTTAGAATAGCCCAATAAACATTTAGGCTCCCAAATACACTGGAAGGAAAAGGTGACACAGAAAGTCCTCCTGCTTAAGGACTCCCCACGTGCAAGTGCACTGGCCTAACATAGTTAATTCTCTTTTCAGTTTGAACACGGAGAAGGGGTCAGAAATAGCCTCACAGGCTTTTCTGAGCCAGAAAAAGGTACAACTCACTTGAGAATGTGATCTATTAGGAGTGCTTTTTGCCTGCATCACTGACCGTTTGGCTGTTCACACTGGGAAATGTGTTCCTGAAGCCAACAGCCTAGCAGACAGACCATCTTGATCAAAGACCTAGTCACAACATTTAATGCTTTCTGGAAGCAACCTGAGACAGTACCAACAGAGTCCCAGATTCTCATGAAAGACAGATCCCTGGTCCTTGAGTATTTTGAACAAATCTTAGAAAACATGATCATGGCAAATTATATTCAATGAATTTGTTTTTCTAACATAAAATTTTAATTTTGGCCATTTGAACCTAATCTTTAGATTCAAAGTGGTTTCCTATCTGCTGAATCAAAACTGCTCTGGGCACATGTAGCCTACTTAGGAAACTGTTTTGGTAAGTTGTTTCCTAGATTGGTAACCTGGGAGACATGCCAATTACAGACATGTCTTTCCATAAAGAATTTGAGTCAATGTTTTATAGTGGAATAATCTGAGCATCTATCAAATATTAGCTCTTTTGTGCAAATGTAAAATGCTTTGACCTACACTTATTTTGCAAACAGATTTTTTAGAAATGTTCCTATGATCTACGGGATGGTGTATTTACCCAAGGATTCCTATATCTGAACCCAAATCTATCATCTTTTCAAACATGTTTAGGAGAATCCGAGAGAAGCTAAAACTCACCTTTGCTGTCAAAAACACAAAATCCTTTGACTGTTTTTGTCTATTCAATCCTCCCTTATTCCCCTCTTCTTCTAAAAAAAAAAAAAAAGAAGGCCCCCATCCATAGGCGAGAACAAGACTGGTCACCTGTTATACCCATATACCAATTTCACTCAGAGAGGATTGGCTTCAGGATGGTGATACGGTTTGGATCTGTGTCCGCACCCAAATCTCATGTTGAATTGTAATCCCTAGTGTTGGAGGTGGGGCCTGGTAGGAGGTGATTAGATCATGGGGATGGTTTCTCACGGTTTAACACCATCCCTCTTGGTGCTGTCATTGCATAGTGAGTTCTCATGAGGTCTCATTGTTTAAAAGTGTATGGCTCCTTCCCACTTTATCTCTTCCTCCTGCTCTGGCCATGTGAAGTGTTGGCTTCCCCCTCTGCCTTCTGCCATGATTGTAAGTTTCCTGAATCCTCCCTAGAAGCCGTGCAGGTGTTGCCATGTTTCCTTGTACAGCCTGCAGAATCATGAGCCAATAAAACCTCTTTTCTTTACAAATTACCTAGCCTCAGGTATTTCTTTACAGCAGTGCAAGAACAGACTAATACAGATGGGCACATGACCCAAGCTAGGCTAATGAAAGTCCTTCCTCAGTTCTCTTCTAAAAGGAATTGTCAGGAAAGAGTCTTTTCTTCTCTGGCCAGAACTTTATTAGGATACCCCTTTATGTAAGGCGAGGGAGGGTGTTTATGGACTGAGGCAATAAAGCTGCCATGTAGAAGAAGGAGGAAAACAGATGGAGAGAAGTGTGCCAACGGTGTCTGAGTCCTTGTTTCCATCCTTTGTCCTTCTGGAAGTCTGGGAATCCGGACCAACATATTACTGCATCTTACACTATTTGACATTGAGTTTTTGTCATTTGACTATATATTAGAGTGCTAATACAAGAAGATAATGAAATAAAAATTAGTTTTTATTCCGATTAAAGACATTACTAATAATTGTAAATAATTTTCAAGCAGAGGAAAAACTGTTTATTACTTAAACTTAAGAGATTTGGTATTCTAACAAGAGAGATGGTTAAACAGGTTTTAGAACTTTTTGTGAAAAATAAATGAAACACATGAAAAATGAAAAAAAGCCAAATATGGCTTTTCCTTATTAATAAAAGACAAAACAAAAACACTAATGTCAAATAACTTTTTATAATCTCGTCCATGCCATTTTATATTCTTTTGGTGAAAGTCCTAACATTGCATAAAATATAAGAAAAACTGTTAAGAGAAATTCTCTTTGCCTGAGGTGAAAATAAAAATGAAATGAAGAGCCATAGAATGTCAAAGCTCTAAAAGAGAAGAAACAAGCTCTCTGTGCAGTTGAAGGTCACATCTGTATGATGCTGAAGCAATTTTCAAGGTGGTGCTTCCAAATTTCGTTCCTTCCTTCTTTGCATGGCTCTGCAGTCCTACCAGACCCATCTATTCCATCTATTCCCACTACAAGTCTCAGCTTGGATGGAGCCTTTCCTGGACCTTTACGGTTGCTTTCCCTAACTCCTAGGCATCACTGATGCTGATTTGATACTTAGGATTAGCTTTAAAGTAAGAATATTGATTAGTTTTCCCATTATAAAAGCACGCCAAAAAACGCTTAGAAAATAAAAAGGATCATCCATAGTCTCACATCCCAGTAATAACTGTTAAGGGTGTGGTGTATTTCCTTGCATACTTTTGTGACCATTTGATGTAATGGGAATCTTACTACACACAAGTGTGCATCTTCTTTTTGCTCAGAACACTGAAACAAAAGTGTTTTCTTATATTACTCTTAGCTCTTCATACCCATATTTTATTTACTGGCTGAAAGATAGTACTGAATATTTAGAGATTTCTCTCTTTATGAGTACAAATGATAACATAGTCATCTATGTGCATAAACTTTTTCTGGTAATAATACTTAAAAGTTTATATGTAAACTTTTAGAAATAGAATTGACATGGAGGAATGCTTCACGACATCAAATTTCTTCTAGATAATAGAAATTATCAAGAGAACAGAGTAAAATGAAATAATTATTTTTAAAAAACTATTAGAAGAAAACATCTGAGGTTTAAAAAAAGAACAGGAAAGGTTTTGGGTTTTTTTTTAATATTGACCAAACTTTCCAAATGCTAAATAAATAAATGTATCCTTATTTTGGTAGAATTTCTGAATGGTCTTACAGACAGGAAAAAAATGGTCTTATAGACAGGAAGAAAATCAATGTGGCACCAGACTTCTAGCATTTAGTGTTTCAGGGAATGCAATATTAGAAGACTTTTCAGTGAATGATGTTTAGAAAATTAGCTTTTTATTTAAAAAACATAACCAAAAAAATTCTAGATTGGTTAAAAAAATTAACTAAGTAGTAGAAGATCATCTAAAAGCTGAGTTTTATTTTGGGGGAAGGTCAGGAAATTATAAAGAATGATTTAACTGTGCAAAAGTTATAAACTATAACATGGCAAAAAAAAAAAAACCCACCACGAAAATCACAAAAATAAAAACACATATTTATAAGACATGTGATCGGCAGAAAGTTAATATCATTAATATATAACAATATTATATAAATCAATAAAAATGAAACCCCATCCCAAAAGAAAAATGGACAAAATATAAATACTGACGGTTGAGATAGAGAAATAACCTATATATATATATATAAAAAGATATATACAAATAAATGTCCTTTAAGACAGAAAAAGATATCTTTAGCCATCTGTTCAGTAACTATCTTTTAAAGTGATATGGACAGGGTAGTATTTCTCCGACTTGTACAAATGGAGATTCCTAGACTCAATCCATTTTGATTACTGTCTAGTAGGCTGGCTGTAAAACCCAGTGATGTGCATGCATAACCATATAAGGCAGGCAGTCCTGAAAACACTTCTAGAAACATTGGCCTAGAGATTTTAATAGTGAAGAGAATAGGCCGTCACTGTTAATTTTTGGTGAGGTTATAATTTTTTGTAATTTTCTTTGAGGAATGTCTGGCAATATGCATAAAAACTTTTAATGTGCCTACCTTTTAATCCAGCAATGCTACTTCGAATTTTGGGAAAATATTTGTTGTACATTTAAGGAAATTATCTGGTAATCATGCCAATAACATATATAATAGGGTATTGGTCAGGACATTATTTATATTAGCACAAATCTCAAAATACCCTAAAGGTCTAGAAGTAGATTGATTGTATTAAGGTACATTCACCTACTAGAATACTAAGCTGCTGTATAAGGAATGATATATGTCTGCATTAAATAATTTATTTTTGCATTGCAGAAAAAAACATGAGGTGCTAAATATGTGTGTATTGGAGTGGGGCAATATAGGATAGTATATGTGGTTTGATTCCAAGTGTGTATATATATTTAAACATACACAAAATTTGGCTAGGCACAGTGGCTCATGCCTGTAATCCCAGCACTTTGGAAGGCGAAGGCTGGTGGATCTCTTGAGCTCGTGAGTTCGAGACCAGCCTGGGCAACATGGTGAAACCCTGTCTCTACAAAAAAATACAAAAATTAGCAGGGAGTAGTGGTGCATGCCTGTAGTCCCAGCTACTCAGGAGGCTGAGGTGGGAGAATGGCTTAAGCCCAGGTGACAGAGGTTATAGTTAGCTGAGACTGTGCCATTGCACTCCTGCCTGGGCAATAGAACCAGACCTTGTCTCAAAAAAAAAAAAAAAAAAATACACAAAAGTCTGAAAAGTTATACACAAAACTTAAAAATGATTCTCTCGGGATTTTTATGTCTATTTTATATGCTTGAATATTATATGGTTTTTTTAAGTGTCTGTATGTGTAGTGAATAAGCAATAAAAATACTTATTTTCTTTCAGGTTGTTCTGTTCAAAGAAAAACTAACCCTAGACTCTATTCATGGTTGAGAAGAAACATTTTGCATGGTTAAAGAGTATGGATAAACTTATCTCAGGTAGAGACAGGTTAAATTTATGAGGAATGACGTAAGCCTGCTTCAGTGGATAGAGTGGGATTGGACAGACTATATTAAAAAACAAGTACCTTACAAATAATTTGATTCTTCTAGAGATAATCTGCTTCAATCAGATTTTTTGACTAAATTTAGAGTGTCTCAGAGGAGAAAATATTCCATTGACTAGAACTGTAAAGCTTAAACCAAGTTTGTCGGAGGTGAAATTAGAACATGTATTACCAGGAAATACCTTCGCAGAAGAGAAGTTTCTCTGTGACTCTCATAAAAAGAACATCATAATAAAGCAAAATTAAACATTGGTAATCTTTGTGAAAAAAAAGACAGGCTACACAGTGAGATGTAGAAAATGTATTAAAATTTAAAAAAAGACTGCAGCAGATTTCATTAAAAGCTACAGCTCTAAGTTCAAGAGCAGAAAATGTCTTTAGCTTTTAAAATTTAATTTGGTTTATTATGAAAGAAATAATTAAAATGTAATTTGAAATCACTAACTTTCATTTTCTTAAAGTCAAACAGCAAGATGGCTCGAGGGAAAAACCAGGGCCAGGAGGCAAATATTGGGTAAAAAATGATTCCTAAGGGCTTACAAACTCATAAAAATTAACCTTTCTTGGGAATTAGTATGTAACTCCCATTGCAAAGATGAGCAGTGTTTAATTTAAAATGGCAACTAAATAGACAGAATAACATGCTTATTGGCAATGTATATTACTATTCATTATGGGTCTGCACCGTACAGTTGTGGCAGTAAGATCCCATTTAATTGCAAGTAACAGATACTCAATTCAAACTAACTTAAAAAAGAGGGGAGGAGAATTTACTGTTTCATGTAAGAAGGAAATTCAAGAGGCAGAGCTTGTGGCTTACGGCAGTTGCATTCACGTACTCAAACAACATCTTCAGAATTCTCTCTCCTTCCTTTGACTCTGCCTTCCCCTCGTTTTATTCTCACATGGGCTTTATCCATGGGGAGGAATCCTGGCCAGCAGTAGTTCCAACCTGCATTATTTCTCCAGCTTAGCATCCCAACAGTAAGGTTCTTGCCCAACAGCTTTAGCCAAACATCTCAGGAAAGGCTCTCATTTGTGCATCTGAGTATCTTGTCCAATCCTGAGTTAGCGAAGTTGGGGCCATATGAATGACAGCTCCCACCAGGCAGAGAAGGCAAAGTTCCCCAAATGAAAACTTGCTCGATCTTCTGAAAGTAACAGTTCTCTATATCTATCAATCAACCTTTTTGTCTTAAAGAATTCTACCACCTACTAGGCAGTCTGCTAAGAGCCATATGAAAACAGAAAATTGCGTTAGACAAAGTTCAGGCATTTGCACCTCAATATTAAGGTTAACAAATACACCTGAGGAAGATGCAGATAAGAAATGCAAAAGGATTTGAGAGTTTCTTTGAGGAAGTAAGATTTGAACCAGACCTTGAAGCATGAACAGTGCTTGAAGAGGCAGAATAGAGTGGAGAAAAGCAAAAACTTCTGGGAGGTTACAGAAAATATTTTTAATGGGTTCAGTTAACAGAGTTTTGACCATTGAGTAGTCTCATTGACCGTTGAGTAGTTAACAAAGTTTTGACCATTGAGTAATTCTTGAGTTCTTGGGTTGTTTATTCCTTTTAACCCAGTTATTTCACTTTCAGGAATCCTTCCAAAAAAGAATACAAAATGCAAACAGCTGTTTGCACACTTATTGCAGTATTATTCACATTTTGAGAAACTGGAAAATCTAGAATGGCCAATAAAAGGGAAATATGTAAATTATATTACATTTATATACAAGTGTATGCAATTATTGAAAAATATTTTACAAAAAAACCCCTCTTGAAATGTTAAACTGATCATTGACATGTTACTTACAAAAGCAGTATGCAAAATTTTGCGAACCTTAATAAAGGTTTTTCAAATGAGTTGTAAACATAACTAAGTGGGTGGGTGGCTGGATATATATATGTGTGCAGACAGAGACAGAATGAAAAGGTCAGAAAGCAAAGAGAGAGAAAATGGAAGGAAATAATTAACAGTAGTAGTAAGTATTCATTATTTCCACAACCATTTACCAAGCTTCTATTTGGCCTGCATTGTGGGCATAGTGGTTGGCACTAGAGGTCAAAAGAACAACAGCGTCATAAGGGAAGCGAGAAAGGAAAGGAGAAATTAGAAAGCTGACCAGAGTACATACAGTTGAGGAGAAATTCACATGCACAGTTTACATGGTGCAAAGAAATTAGTTAAGGGCAAAGCTGGCCTAGCCTGGGAGATCAGGACAGCCTTCTCTGAGGAAGAGATTATTAAGTTGAGAATTAAAGTTAGAGTAGAGAATTAAAGGCAAGTGGGAAAGAGGGTGGGAGGTAGTAGGACAAAGATTATGAGGTCCAAGGTAAAAACTAAGGAAGAACAAGGCATTTGACAAGAATTGAAACAAGGGCCTTGTGCCTGAAGACTTAGGCAGTGAACCATGGAAGATGAAGCAAGAAATATGGATGGGTCAAACCAAGGAAAGCCCAGTATGGACACTAGGTAGGGCGTTCAGTAGAGTCTTCGTGTATTTTTCCCCTCTTTTTCATATGTTTCACTATATTTCATAATTCTGACATTGAGTATATATGCTTCTATAATTACGGAGAAAATAAGTAATTTGGAAGACAGGACAGGGGAAAGAATCGTGAGTGAGACTGTGTGAGCAACTTTATCTCACAGGGCTTTGGGCTCTTTTCTGTAGGGTGTGGGGACAGGATGTTGACTTCCAAAAGTTCTTTTGACTCTGCCACCCTCTTGTCTTCTGAACGCCAGAAATGAAGGCAGTACCCATGCTCGGGAGCCATCTTCCGAGCCTGCCTCTGTCTCTGGTCTCATTGCTTTTCCTGTGTGAATGGCTGAGTATTTCTTTCTCACTTGAGTGTACTTTGTTCTGAGAAGGGAGCCTCTTTGGCTGCTTAAAGAATTAGTCATCCAGGCAAACCTGGAGTTGGGTGAAAAGGGAACAAAGGGGAAAAACCTACTAAGCAGTAATTATTGAGTAACTTCTATTTAAAAACCATTCTAAATAGCAAGGCAAGTTAGAGATTTATCTCTATTTGATGATGATTTATCAGGCATGAAGTAAGGCAACCAGGTGAGGATAAGAACCTGTAAATGAGAGTTGCAGGTAGCAAGAGCAGATCATGAATGATCGTGGGCTTCAGAATCAGAAGGGAGTGGCTATATCACTCCAGCTGAATCAGAATGAGGCTATTGTTGCTTTTGTGAGCTCCCGTTTATCTTTTTTTTTTTTAGATGAAGTCTAGCTCTGTCACCCAGGCTGGAGTGTAGTGTCACGATCTCAGCTCACTGCAACCTCCACCTCCTGGGTTCATGCAATTCTCTTGCCTCAGCCTCCCAAGTAACCGGGATTGCAGGCATGTGCCACCATGCCCAGCTAATTTTTGTATTTTTAGTAGAGACTGGGTTTCACCATGTTGGCCAGGATGGTCTCGAACTCCTGACCTCAAGTGATCCACCCGCCTTGGCCTCCCAAAGTGCTGGTATTACAGGCATGAGCCACCCTGCCTGGCCCCTTCTGTCTTCATTTGAATGCCTTTTCACCTCAGAGGGGATTAAATTAGATAATACATACTGAAACATTTGACTCTTAATGGATATTTAGTAAATGGCAGTGCCCCTCCCAGGGGACTTCAGAGGGGCCCAGGAGCTGGAAGGAAGTAAAGAAAGGTTTCATGAATATATTGGCACTTGAACAGGCCCTTTAAAGTTTGGGTAAATGTTGAGAAGGCTCCAGAGGAGGGTGGAAGATACTGTCATCAAGGGTAGGAAGAAGGTGGAAAAGAATAAGGCGAGGTAGGAGAGGTAGCAAATAATCAGAGAACCTTTATGAGGGCAGATGGTACAGAGTGAACATTTAGTTCTTCACAGGGTGGTAGGGAGTGAGATTCAGGATTCCACACAAGGTTTGGACCACGAACTTCCAAAGGGGATGCCGCTGTGGTGGGAAGATCTAGTCCCTCCCTTTACACTCTTGTTTTTTCCTTTTCTTGGCCAAGGGGTGACTTCCATAGACCTTCCAGAGAGGCTCCTCTCCTCTCCTTTCCATTTCCATTGAGCAGCATCTTAAGTTGCATGATGCCTGGCACGAAGTAAGCGTCCCCCATGTATTTGTTAAGTTGAACTGAAATCAAAGTTGAACATATTTGTTGACTGAAAAAATTACAAACTCATTTAAAGAACTCTTAACTCATATTCCTCTATTCGTTGGTGCTTGCATATTTAATTCCTCACTTTCTGGAAGCATTTCTGTATTTATGGAAGAGAACAGGACTAAAGAACGATGTGTTTAGCATGTTCCTTTCATAGAGAGCCTTCCAGAAAATTTTAATAGAGAGGAAAATGTATTAAGTCTGCATACTTTTGGCAGAATTACTTGGCATTAATTTCTTTTCAGGCAGCTTCTCCATATTGTGACATGACATAGCATTTTGTGAAATGATTCTTTCACCATCTTGCTTTAGATTGCGTTTGGTAACTATGGAACATCGTGACTATTCCCACACGGGTTTCCATGGAGTGACAGTAGCTTCCACTGAATTTACTTGAAGTAGCATCATAGAATATAATCATAGTACATCCTAAGGTTTTTTATTCCAACCCAAACTTTTAAAAAATTACTTTTGAAGACATCATCTGCCACATGGACGTAGGCATAGTATGTGAAGCAGGCTGTGTGTACAAGTGCCTCTAAAATATCTTTGGTCTTAACTTTCAGGGACTTTCCAAGATCCTCAAAGCCTGAAATAAATCTCTATTTGTTCTACTGTGGCCAGAAGAGGGCCTGAAGCAGAACTCTCTCTAGATTGTTTTTTTCTTCGTCTTCTTTTTCCCTTTCCCTATACTAGCATGAGTATCCTAAGCTCTTGAACCTGGTAGAAATACATGTTAATCTTTTCCTTCTCACTGTGCTAGGGTCAATGATAGGCTTAGACTGCAAAGTAATAAAGAAATCTGAATTCCCTGAGATGACTTAGCTCAGGGGTGGGGTTCTCTTCAGAGATTTGAGAATGTAGAATATAAAGAAAGAGAACAGCAGAAAAGGAGCAGAGAGTTTGTTGGTGGGAAGTAGTATTAATTGTAAGTACCACCCCTCAAAAAAATCCAAATATAATGAAGGTTGTTCTCTTTAAAGGAAACAGTGAACTTGTATATTTTTTTAAAGTCTATTGTTACTCCCAAAGTGACAAAATTATAGTGATAGAGAATCAGACCTTGGTTGCCAGAGGTTAGGGTTGAGGGTACGGTGCAACTCTTAAGGGGTAACATGAGAGAGATGCCTGGTGATGACAGGACAATTCTGTATCCTGAGTGGGGCCATGTCTACTAGAATCTACATACATGATAAAAATTCCATAGAGCTATACATCAGGAAGGAAAAAGCACATGTAGAAGCTGGCAAAATCTGAATACAATCTCTATTTGAATTCATAGAATTGTACCAATGTTGATTTCTTGGTGTTAACTTACTATAGTCCCGTGAGATACTATCATTGAGAAAGCAGGGTGAAAGAAACATGAGAACTTCTTGTGAGTCAAACTATTTCAAAATAAGTATTTTTTTTAATCCTGTGATTTTTCCATGATAGAAATATAAAGCTCTGTTGTTACCTCAAATTTCTGATAAGCAAACCGAGCCCAGGTACAGATGTGAGCTGTTTGGGATCCCTTAGAGAGAGCCTACATCCATGACCACATCGAATGAGTTCATCTGCTCCTTTTTGTATCTCAGGAGGCTGGCCTATGATATCAGTAGAACTGACTGTGATCATGAAATTGTCTCCACCGCCAAGGGTTGGGATGGGACGCTAGAGAAGAGGTGGCTGCTCTCATTTAGTAGAGGAAGAGAATACTTTTGTGTGTATCTTTGCTAGGAGACCCAGGATTGACAACTCTACTGCTATTTTAGAGACCTTAAATCACTTGGTTCCTAGTCGATAAATTATGCACACTCTAGTTTGCTCTATGTTTTACACAAAGCAGTGAGCAAGACCATTAAGCAAGATTTGCCAAAGGCCTGGTTGAGTTTCTTCTGTTCTGTTCCATTGTGTGGCCAGTGCCTGGCAAGCAGAAGGGATTTTATAAATATTCAAGAGTGATACAGAGTGGAAGCTCCCTGAGGTCTGGGACTTTGCCTCATATACTTCAGAATCACCAGCACTTATAAATGAATCTGGTACATAGAAGAAACTCATACACATGTTTTACAGGAAGAAATGTATTCTGTTCCTCAGATACTATTAACAGGACACTTTTTATTCTGCCTTTGGAATGGGCCTATGAGAAACTGGTATTTATTTCAGGATAACCAAAAAGAAGCCACAGAAATCAGCCAACAATCAATGATTAAGTCATGGCTGTGATTTTCCCTAAAATTTGGGGATAACTATCAGATATGATAATTAAAATGTAGGAAAAAAAAAAGAACTTGAAACTGTGCATACAATATGATGGTTCCTGAATCCCAAAGGAAAATGCAAGTCTAATCTTCACAGGGGTTCCCCCCATTCCTCTCATTCTTTAACTTCCGTGTCTCAAGATTTATCCTTCTTTGATAACCCTTTCCATTCTCTCCTTTCCCAGAATCCTCAAATTACAACCTCTGAAAGCAATATCTCTGTGGCTTTATTTTTCAGAGAAAGATGCTTCCTTTTTTCTAACAAATCAACACAATATTGAGGGACCTCCTCTCATTGAAAACAGTCCTCCAGGTGTTGTGCTAAGCAAGAGAGCTGCCCCTCTCTGGGATGTGTACTGCCTCTTTTGTGTAATTCAGAGAAGATCAGACAGAAGGTATTTTACGTGTGGAACAACATGGAAATGATGAAGAGGCAAAAAAACAAGACTGGTGTGCTTCAGGGATAAGAAAGCAGAGTTGACTGAGGGGAGAGTACTTTGTGGAGAAAAATGGCAATGAAGTTTCTCTGGTAGAGTTGGGTTAGAATATACAGCAAAAGAGACCGGGATCAGTGTGGTAATGGAGACCAATAGAGAGTGGATAAAAGAAGAGCACACTTGACATCCCACGAGGCTCTGCCTGGTCTGACCCCTCCCTCTTTCCAGCTTCACCTCCCACAATGCCCTCGGCTCTCTGCTCAAGCAACACCAGGCTTTTTTCCGTTCCTCTTATTTGTCAGGTTATTCCCTCTACACTTTTTTGATCCAGTTATTTCTTTTTTATTGTGATATAATTCATATTCCGTAAAAGTCACCCTATCAAAGTTTAAATTGAATGTTTAGTGCACTTATTAATTTGCACAATTATCTCCATTATCTAATTTCAGAACGTTTTATCACCTCAAAAAGAAACCTGTACCCATTAGTAGTCATGTATTTAAATTCTTTTTATGGCAGAATACTATTCTGTTGTGTGGATCTACCATACGTTATTCATTCCTCAGTTGACTTTTTAGTTATTAGGAATAATGCTCCTGTGAACACGCATGTACAAGTTTTTGTCTGAACATGTTTTAAACTCCCTGGGGAACGCCTAGTTAACTCTTACTCATTCTTTGGATCTGGGCTCAAGCCTTCCTTTCCTCATAGAAATCTCTGATACAAGGTACTGCCTCACTCTTTCCAATTAATAATATGCTCTCTGGTGCTATATGACTTTCCTTCAGGTACCTATCACAGGTGTGATTTACATTATTTGGTAGATATATAATCAATACCAGTAAATGTTTGCTCAATTAACTCAAAAGGTCCAAGTCTGGAAACGTGGATTTGCCCCATTTTACAGCCTCTTATTCACATAAAATCTTAAGTCTAATGGCTTCTCCGAAAGATAGTAACAGTTCACCACAAAATAAATACTGGTGTAGAGAGATCACTTGCCTGAGCCCATCTGTAAGCTTGAGCTGCTCAAAGAGCTTTGCCCATTTTTTGCAGGTATTAAAATATTTTATGTAACTAAGAAGAAAAAAGCTTATAAGTGGGGAAAAATAACAACCTACATAATGCTTCCCACACTATTGAACTTATCTGAAAAAAATAGATAATTAAATGCTCTTACAGTGTGTTCTTGACAAAGGCATTTGTAGCACAACGCATTGTAACTTTCAGCATTTGCAATTCTCTTGGAATTGAAACAAAACCACCAGGAAAAATTAACCCTTGAAAAAAATAACAATTTTTTTCTGTAAATTTTATGTCTTGAGTGAGTTCTGTATTATATGACTGAGCAGTCAAAACTCCCTTAATACTCTGAATGTAAAATTAGCAGCAGATAAAAACTTTTGCCTTCTAAGTTGAATCCTGTCATAGCCTGATTTATTGATCATATAAAAGAACTAGTTAATTTTTTTTAATATTAAAAAGTATTCTTTACCAGACACAGTGGCTCATGCCTGTAATCCCAGAATTTTCGTAGGCTGACGCGGGAGGATTGCTTGAGTCCAGGAGTTCAAGCAGCCTGGGCAACATAGTGAAACCCCATCTCTAAAAAATAAAATAAAATTAGCCAGACATGGTGACACGTGCCTGTAGTCCCAGCTACTTGGGAGGCTGAGGTGGGAGGATCACCTGAGCCCAGGAGGTTGAGGCTACAGTGAGCTGAGATTGTGCCACTGTACTCCAGCCTGGGCAACAGAGTAAGACCCTGTCTAAAAAAAATAATAATAATAACCCATACATCAAGTATACTTTAGTAACTTTAGGAAACTTTTCTTTTCCTATAAATTATTTCAGTGTGTGCATGGATATGTACATTATGTGTGTGTGTGTGTGTGCATGTGTATTGAAGTGTGTTTGTTTTGTTTTTTGTTATTACCTCTCCTTCATACCCCTTTGTACCTGTCCTGTTGAGGCAGCCACACTTGTCTGAAACCACAAATTCTCATATTTTTCAATGCTTACTACACATGACAGCTAACATTTTCTTTAGAAACACATTCCTTGGGAATATTTCAATTTTGCTAAAACTTTTTGCATTGTTTTGAATATTTTATTCTCAAATGATTGCAAATCCACAGGAAGTTTCAAAAATACCAATACAATTTTTCCAATTGTGTCTATTATGTTAAAATACACATAATATGAAATTTACCATCTTAACCATTTTTAAGTGTACAGCTTAGTAATATTAAATACATTCTTAATGTTAGGGAACCATCACCACCATCCATCTTCAGGACTCTTTTCATCTTTTAAAGCTGAAACTCTATACTTATTAAATAATAATTCCACATTTATTCCTCCCTACGACCCCTTTTTGCCTCAATGTTTTTTGCTTTTTTTTTTTGAGACAGTCTTGCTCTGTTGCCTAGGCTGGAGTGCAGTGGCAGGGTCACAGCTTACTGCAGCTTCGACCTCCCAGGTTCAAGTGACCTTCCCACTTTAGCCTCCTGAGTAGCTGGGACTACAGGCACAGGCCAGCGCACCCAGCTAATTTTTGTATTTTTGTAGAGACACGGTTTCACCAAGTTGCCTGTCCTGAGCTCAGGTGATCCACCCCCTCGGCCTCCCAGCATGCTGGGATTACAGGTGTGAGCCACAGTGCCTGGTGTGTGTCTGATTTTGACTACTCTAAGGACCTCATGTAAATGGAACAATACAGTACTTGGCTTTTGGTAACTGGCTAATTTCATTTAGCGTGATATCTTCAAGGTTCATTCATGTTGTAGCATATGTCAGAATTTCCTTCCCTTTTAAGGCTAAATAGTATTTTATTGTAGGTATAGACCATATTTTGCTTATCCATTCATCTGTTGATGACACTTGGGTTGCTTCCATGTTTTAGCTATTGTGAGTAATACTGCTATGATCACGGCTATGCAAATATCTCTTCGAGAGCCATTTTTCATTCTGTTGGAAGAAGTGGAATTGCTGACCATATGGTAATTATATTTTTATTTTTTTGAGGAACCATCACACTGTTTTCCACACTGGCTGTACCAGTTTACATTCCCACCAAGATTGCACAAGAATTCCAATTTCTCCACATCCTCACTAACACTTGTTACTTTCTTTTTTTATGTATAGTAGCCATCCTAATGAGTATGAGATAACATTTCATTGTAGTTTTAATGTTTGTTTTCCTAATGATTAGTGATTTTGAACATCTTGTTATGTTCTTATTGGCCATTAGTATATGTTTTTTGGAGAAATGTCTATTAAGTCCTTTGCACATTTTGACTTGGGTTTTTTGTTGCTGTTGAGTTTTAGGAGTTTTCTGTAAATTGTGGATATTAATCCCTTATCAGATGTGAATAGCAATATACTTTTTCGGGTTTTTTTTTCAGTTTCTTTTGAATAATTGTATATTTTTAATAAAAGCTTTGATTTTAAAATTTAACATTTTTGAGATAATTTAAGACAATATTTTTCCTAAAGATGTATTCATAATTTTTCATGCATTTGGAAAATATTTATGAAGCATCTCCTCTGTGCCAGGCACTTTTTAAGATTATTTTAGATATAAATAGTGATCAGTTAAACATCTGCTGCAAACCCTACCAAATTGCTATTGCTTCAGGATAGAGTTAACTGGTTGTTAATACCAATCCTGTGAGCTGTTTATGTAGTATCATTTTCTTTTTAATGATGAAAAAATAAGGCCCTGGGTAGTTGAGAGGCATGCCCACATTTTCTACATAATCTGGGACAGATCCAGGAAGAGGACTTGGATGTTCTGACTTCCAAGTCAAAATTCCTACCACAACTGAGATCCTTATCTCTGCAAACATTCTTTTTTATCCAAATAAAGAATGCAAGAAGATTTAAAGGTGAATATTTTCCTGATTATGAGAAACAAACAAAAAACCTCCCTCTGTTTTCAAGACATTTTTAGGCTCATTAGTTAAATAAAACAAATGGGAGACCAATTAAAAACTATATTGATCTATTTCTTAAAGAAGGGTCTATTTCAGAAAATATTTTTTAACCTAGTCCTGGATAGCTAGCTATATATGCTGAGTATATGGACATAACACAGAGATTTAATCCAGTTTGAATTTTGTGTACATTTAATTATATTTCCAGGATTTTTACTCTTTTAGACTGGTCTACCACCAGTGATTTGGGAATCAGTAATGCTTTGTACCTTTCAGAAAAATTGAGCGCCTCACTTGGTTTGCCCTTTTATTTGACATTAAGAAATCAGTGGACATAAGAATAAGTCTAAGGCTAAGGCAAATGGATTCATCTGATGATAGGGCAAAGTAGTGGACTGCAGAATAAGAAAGTCTCAGCAGAAAGGCTGAGTTGCAGCCTGCTCACCAGAGTGAGACATTTTCTGTTCAACTTTGGAGATTTAATAATAGCTTTATGATGGTCACTACTGGTTGCATGACTGAAATGCTCTGGCCTGAGTGCTGTGAGGAATTTACAAAGTCATGAGCTTGATGGGTGAGAATCTTAGTAGAAATTGAAATTTGACTCTGTCAGAGGTTGAATTGTGTCCCCTCAAAAAAGATATGCTGGTGTCCCAACCTCCAGTACCTCGGGATGTGACTTTAGCAGCAGATAGGGTCTTTACAGAAGAAATCAAGTTAAGATGATACTAGGGTATTCCCTAACTCAGTAGGACTGATATCCTTATAGAAACGGGACATTTGAACACAAAGATGAGCCGACATATACAGGGGGAATGCCATGTGAGTGTGAAGACAGTTTGGAACAGATACTTCCTTCACAGTCCTCAAAAGGAACTAACCCTACTGACCCTCAGGTTCAGATTTCTAGCCTCCAGAATTATGAGACAATAAATTTCTGCTGCTTAAGCTACTCAGATTGTGGCACATTATTACAGCAGTCCTGGAAAACTAATACAGGCTCATGCTCCTTGCTGCCTTTTATCAGATAATCCACCAGTAAGCATAAATTTAATGAGACCATGTTGTGTGAATACCTCTGGGACAGTGCTAAAGAATTGAAAAGCACAATTCTTACTGCTCAAGAACTTTACGATCTAGTTAAGTGCAAAAGACATAATCCTAGGAAACTCAAAGTAACAACACAAGATAATATTTGATTAAGTGAATGAAGTAGAACTGTATACCAGTGTCTCTCAACCTTGAATAAAACAAAATTCCCTTTTTTGGTACATTTTTTTATAGCTTCATTAAGAAAATCACATACCATAAAATTCACCCATTTAAAATGTACAGGATACAAGTTCTTGGTTTGCAAAAGGAAAAACTAAGGTGAACAGGTTAGTAGTTTACAGTATACTCTATACAGCTTTTAGCATAGTATAGACTGCACTATGACAGATCGTATAATATAGATTTGTGATAGCACAAATCACAGATTTGTGTAACCGTAACCATTGTCTAATTACAAAACACTTCCATCACCTCAAAAAGAAACCCCATACCATTAACAGTCACTCTCCATTCTTAACCTTACCCCAGCCCCTGGCAACCAATAATCTACTTTCTGTCACTATAGATTTGCCTATTGCGAGCATTTCACATAGATGAAATCCTACAACATACGACCTTTCGTGACTGACTTTTCACTTAGCATAAAGTTTCAAAGTTCATCCATATTGTAGCACACATCAGTACTTCATTCTCTTTTATTGCTATAGGGGAGGGAAAATCTTACCTCTACCCTTTTAGGATTTTTGGCTGGACATGAGAATTAAATTGACATCAGACAGATAAACAAGAGAAAAGCACTTACATACATTTTATGTGACACAAGAGACCTTATAAGGAAATGAAGACCCAAAGAACTGGCAAAACCTAGATGCCTTTACGCTAGGTGTAACAAAGACAGGCAATTGTAGGAAGTGGCTAAGCCATACAGGGAGGCTAAAGGAAGATAAGAATTATTTTTAACAAGGCCCACGTGCACAGAACTCTTTCTGCTGTAACTCCCTGTCAAAGAATGCTTTGCTTTCTGCTGGTACAGTGAGGACATCTTTCACACAGGAGTTTCTATGGCCTGTTTTGAGGAAGAAAGGAGTAGATGAGAATGCCTTTCTTGCATCTGCTGTTTCTCAAATGCCTTTAGCTCAAAATAGTCTTTATGTGAAAAAGGCATATTATGGCATATTATGGGGTGCCACTCTTCATTGCCAAATAATATTTCATCACATGGCTACACCACATTTTATTTATCCATTCATCATTTTATGGACATTTAGGTTGTTTCCACATTTAGGCTATTGTGAATAATGCTGCTGTGAACATTTGAGTACACATATTTGTATGGTGTCTTCAGTTCTCTTGGATAGATACCTAGGAGTGAAACTGCTAGATTATAAAGGTACTGTAACTCTATATTAAGCAGTTTAGAAGAAAAAAAGAAAAAAAGTATTACTTCCTCCTACTGTTGTTTGTTATGTTTATTATAATCTTTACTTAAATACATTCAAACATCAGATCCATCCTGTCTAAAATAGACCTTCTCCCCACAATCTCTCAAACACACAATCCTATTTAATCTTCTTCACAGCATTTAGCACCTTCTGAAATTTGCTTGCTTACTTCTTTATGTATTCCTATCACTAGATATTTATGTATTATTACCCACTGCACATTCCTTACTAGAATATGAGCTAGGTCAAAAATCTTGTCTGTCTTGTTCATTTTTCTATTCTCAGTACATATCATTGTGCCTGGCACAAAGTAAGTGCTCAATAAATAGTTAACACAGAATAAGGAATTAAAATAAAAACTTCATCTGAATACCTTAAGGATCCTAGGGTTTCTTGAATTCCAGTTTGAGAAACTCTTGCATGGATAGGATGTCCTATGTAAGAGGTTCCCTCAAAATAAAGGCTAGAAGCTCATGGGAGAAATGGGACTTGCACTGAACCATAGATTTCAAACAAAGAACAGCACGACCAAAAGGTAAAGATGTCAGGGTCCACTGAGAGTATTCAGAGTCTCACTATTGTAGCTTTTATAAAATGGGTTATTGATTAATCCATATTCATAATATGGATTATTGATTACACCTCTTTGTGTGGCATGTCACAGAATCTAAAGTCGAATTTACTTAACAAAAAAAAGCATGTATTGACTCACATAACTATGATGTACAGGATTAAATAAATCTCAAAGTCAACTGGATACAGAAACCTATATGGCATCCTCAGGGTTTTGACTCTTTTTCTGTCTCTCGATGCCCCTCATTTCTAAGTGTTTACTTTGTTTTCTAGCAGGTTAGTTTCATCTGTAGGGTGATGTGGTGCCTAATCACCTCAAGCCTATGTCATCATGACTGATGATTCAAAAGGAAGATAAAGTCTCTTTCTTCAAGCACCCATATAGCAAGTCTCAGAGAAACTTGCAACTGATGCTTTCTAAGTCCCGTGCCTATCCCAACCACCAAGTAGGATAGAGTTCTGATTGGCTGGGCCTGGGTCACACTGGAGAGGGAGCATATCTTTCATGGCGCATGGCCAAAAGGCTTTCGCTTCACTCAAACCAGATGAAAGAGATTCCCTATTGAAAAGAAGCATTCTGGTCTCAGAAGAAGGGTGGATGGTGCTGAAAAGACTGACAATAACAACAACCATAATAACATAATTCTACAGTAAAATAGGCATACAAAACTTTTCTGGGACAGAGAAACTAGACTTTTTAGACCAAGAGAGGATGAAATTTGTATGCATGACTGTGCTAGAAAACCCTTCCTTACAATTTCTCTTTTAAAACAGACATATTTCTAAAATCTAGCAGCAAGTTTTCTTTTTGAAGATGAAAAACCCTGCATATGGGCTGCAAACTTATGATTAACTGAGCGTAGGATTTGGTAAAGAGTTCTATATTCATTTTGTCTACACATTTTTTAAAAATGTGAGTCTCCCGAAAAGGATTCATTTTCATCACTCTGAGCCCTTAACACAGAAACATTCGTTTCTCATGGGAAGAGTTCACAATTGCTTCTCCATGGTACATCCATCTGAGCATCACTCCCTGGGGGAAACTGGCATCTGAGAATCTAGAGAGCTTTCCACTGTGTCTGTCTATTTTCAGTTGTTTGTTTTTCTTTGAGAACCCAAACAAGAAATACCATTAGTGGGAGCACCAATTATGAAGCCCCTGTGAAGAAAAAGGGATTAAATAAAATAATACTCATTCTGAACATTTACTTCCATTAGACCACTGTCTCTCCAAACTGTGTTCTTTAATTGAGGTCAAATAAGAGATCTGTTGTTTTATTTAGCCCAATGAGCAGGATTAATAAAAAATAAAAAGTAGATAAACAAGACCTGAATACTTTTTTGAATGGCTGATCATAGAATTCAGTGTTTTTACTGGTAAGTAAGAGGACAATGCTTTGACCATGGATCTGTCTCCTTCTTTATAAAAAAAATGCACTCGTTAAATCATTCACAAAATATATAGAGAGCACTGCCACACTTCTCATACCAAGGAATGGGTACAGAATATGTTTTTTTAATTACTCAGACTGTGTCTCAGGGAGTACACCAATAGGAAAGGAAACTGACAAGAAAAAAATTAAGTCAAAAGTAGAAATTCTAAAAGTGTTTTAATAAAGGTATAGGCAGGCTTATATAGGAGACAGGAACATACAAAATCATAGCAATAAACTTCAAAGAGGAAGATAGGATAAATCTTGGCTAAGTGGGTGGCATTTAAGCTGGAATTTAAAAAATGCATACATTCATAGTAGGCAAATGAGTGAAGGTGTTCTCTTCTTCACTGTTCTGTTTATTCATTCGTTCTTGGTTGTTCTTAACTCATTCGGTACAGTGTGCCCTTACAATGGAGAGTGATGTTCATTAGAGAACATTTCCAACCCAACAGTACATATGATCTGTGCTACATGTTATTACCATTAATGATAGTTTATAGAATGATACATGTTATTATCATTCTATAAACTAATTATTTTACTTTTTTCAAAATTAGGTATAGCAACCCAGGACTTAACAAAATGTAAAATTCTCCACCTCTGACACTTATGGACTTGTTCTATCTCCTCTACTTGGCTCTGTCTACATAGGCTTTTTCTCTCCTGCTTGTTTGAAATGACTTAAGAAGTCAATGCACGGTACATCTTCTGGTGTTGAAAATATTGTGTTGTGTTCCTTACGATTCAGTTGCTTGCATGTGCACGATGGAGTCTGCTGCATTTCTAAGGTCACAGTAACTGGCGGGCGGAAGAAGTTCCGTGCTATCAACTTTGAGGAAGGCTCTGGCTGCCTTCCTGCTTGACAGAGCAGTGAGAGGGATGAAATCTGTGTAAACTGACAGTGGGACGCATAACAAACAGCCCGAGCCATCAAACTGTATTATTTTTAACCAACATGCATTATTCCCGCTGAAAGTAAAATCTCCTCTTCATATTTTTCTTTCCCCAAAGAGTGCATTTTCTTCTTTGGAAATGGCTCCTTTACCTTTCCTAGGCACTCAGTGCGGACGGTTATTGCCCTAAATGATGGATGGGCTCACTTCCCAGCGGCTCTTCTCTGCCTCTTGTCAGTGGCACTAGACAAGCTGGCAAAGCTCTTCTGGTCTGTAGGGCTCTCTGAGACCTGTCACTGCCTCCTCTCAGCTGGGCTGGAGTAAATCCTCTTAAATCTATTGACCTGGCCTCAGCCTTCCTCTCTCTCAAGTAGTTATTTCTCCTTTGCCTCTCTTATTTCCCTGCAGATTCAATTTCTCATGAAAGTATTGGGTGCCGACTTTGGGCCAGTTGCTGTCTGCATGTGACAGACAGCTCACCAGAATGGTAGATTTCCGTAGATGGCTCAATTAAAGTGAGCATTCTATTCCTCAGTGGAGCTCTGATCCGTAAAGGGATTGTGTTCTAAATCCTTACATTAAAAAAAAGAAGCATTTTGAGTCAAAATTAACTGAAAATCTTACATCGGAGACCAACATACCATTCTCAGTAGGTTCAACATAACCAGATTTTCCTCCAGGGTTGGAACAGATTGCTATTTCTTCATTTGGACATGAGATGAATTAATTTGTTTTTTATTTTAGTAGCCATTGTGTAAAATCACACTTAGCAGGGCAAGAACCTCATGCAATAGAAGCAATGGGGAATGAAATTCAGCTGCAATATCAGCCTATGGCTGCTTCAGCACTCGTGGTCACCTAGGACATGCGCTTGTTTACCAGAATGGCCACTAAAGTGACCCACACTAATCAACCTCTCTCCCCATCCGTCCTTTCTTCTCCCTCCTTCTCTAGCCTCCTCTTCCTTCCACCCTATCCCTCCATATGTTTTCTTCTGTTTCTTCTCCCTCTCTTCTCCCTCTTCTCCATTTTGCCCACCTCTTTCTTCACTCTTTGCTGCTAAAACACTTGATTGATAAACTTGAAGTAGGTTGTTAAACAATCCCAGGGTACAATTTGTCTTCCATGCCCTGCTGCCCTGGGTTTAATTAAGTTTGACAAATGTTGGCTGTGCATCTTGAGTGCAGGGGGTCTTTCCTTTCAGCAGAGCCTCATATCCTGCTCCTTCAAAACTCAGGCAGAAAGACACCTTTTCTCCATTTCAATATCTCCATCTGCTTCAGATTTGCCCCACCCTTCCATCCCTTAGGATTTGGCTAGCCCATGTTTGATAGGTGCTTCCAGAACTTCAGTTCCAAATATGATGCTCTGCAGGCTACAATAACAATGTCCTCTTTAATTTTTTTCCAACTCAATCTTTCCAGTCCTAATTCCTTCATCACTGGAAAAGTGCCTTGCTCCTTCCTTCTAGTCAGAACTTCATCTCACACATCTTTCTTCTGCCCAAAATGCTCTTTTCCTTCTGCCAATCTAAATGATATTCATTTCTTAAGGATCAACTTAAGTACTACTCCCTTCTATCAAGCTTTCTCTGACCTAACTATTGATTCCTCTACTCACCTTCCCCAATACTTGAAGTCTATATTCAGCACTTAGTGATAATTCAATGATGTTGTTTATTCAATAAGGCCCTCATATGTCCATGGTCCAGATGTGTTTAACAAATATGTTTCTTCTGCCTGCATCATGTTTTTAAATTTTTAAAATTAGTTCTCATTGTTATAAAATGAAAAATTTTTATATCTAAATTCTGATTTCCTGCTTCTTTTCTCTGCTATAAAAGGAAGATTTGCAACATTGGACCTGCATTTCTCCCTAGCAGAAATCAGCTGCAACAGAAGGATGATGGCTGCCCTTCTTCCCACTCAGCTGAGGCACAGGCTGTCCTGTACCAACAGTCCCATCCAACTCCCTTTATTCATTTATAGTATCGGCCCCCCACTATGTAAAGCCCTTATAATACAATGTCTGGCAGTAACTGCAGCTCTGTTCATAGTCCTGACTATGATGTATCTCACATTTGTTACTGATTCATTTCTTATCTTCCAACTAGACTGTGACTTCCTTGAGAATAGGGGCCATATGTGAGGAGACAATCAGAGACTGTTTTTCTGGGGAAAATTCATTGGGATTGGTAAGAGATTTTCTAATAGGCAAATAATGTTACTTGAGCCTTTTATTTGTGAAACAAGAATAAGGGAGGTGAACATGCCCCTGAGTAGAGGGATTTAGGAACCCTAGTTGCCAAAACAAGGAAAACAGCAGATCAGTGTGGCATTCTTTCCCAAAACAAAAAGCCTAGAAATTTAAATGAATGAATGTGTCTTAAAACAGACCCATTTTTATTCTATTTCAGTCATTTAATCAAGGAAGAGTAAGGTAGCACCTCTGATATGGCATTTATTGTGCAGAATCCTAGAGATTCAAGGATGCTTAAGACAAGAAGTCCTTAGGATTGTACCAAAAGTTTATCAGGGAGAGAGAAAAATACCCCAGAAATTATTTTTCAGGTTTATTAAAATATCCCTTTTGTTTATATTGTTTATTCTTGTCTCCCTGGTTACTACCAGAAAAACACACTTCAAAATTAGAAGAAGCTAAACAAGATGATATGGAAGCAAGTGAAGAAGCTCACAATTTCAGAGCTAAAATTCACACCAGGAATCACTAAGCACACAGTCCTTATTTGCAGATAAGGAAACTGAGGCTGTGTGTGGCAATGTGCCACTCACATCTCCCACTAAGGGGACCATAATTGACACATCCCCAGCTGGTGCCCCTGGACCCACCCCCAAGTTCACACCAAGTTCATTCCTCCCCCAGGCTGCTCCTAGCAATGACAGCTGCAGGAGGTGATGCTAGTGGGGATCTATTCCTCCACTATCTGGCCTAACCATCAGCCTGGCCTAACCTTTCTTATGACCCAGGTGCAATTCTCTTTCCTTCCCGCAATGCTTTCGTGGATGTCAGACCTGCATTGCAGTTTGATGCCACTTACCAGCCACTCCTGCTTCCTCCCCTTTACCTTCACAAGCATTTCCCCATTCAATTTTTGCACATCTAACCCAGTCTTAGTGTCTACTTCTTGGAAAAACCAAATTAACACACTATGTAACTATAAGTGATAGTTGAGGTCATAACTGAAAATGAAGGAGGAATAAACTAGTTGAAGGATTGGGGATGGGAGGTGCATTAGTGATAGAGAGATAAGCATGTGCAAAGGCTCCTGCGTGAGTAGGAGCATCACTCCTTTAGGAAAACTAAAGGCCACAGTGGCAGGAACTCAGAGTAGCATAAGTAGCATTAAGTGACATTACGCTCAAGTAATATCACCTGAGCATGTTCACACAGCTGGTGAGTACCACAGCTGGTGCCTGGACCCAATATACTTGACACCCAATCTAGTGTTCTTTCCATTAAACCTCTGTCCTGCCATGATCCTAGACAGAGAAACTCCTGGATGGAGAAAATGATGTCGAAGGAGGGAAAAAGGAATGCCTAGGCTAGGAGCCGCTATTCTTAGGAGAAAAGTGGATCCTGGAAAAGAGCCTAGACCAGAAACATCTCCTAGGTTTTGAACTAGCATGTGGTCCACCTATATGGCTGACCGTATCTTATTACTTTTCTGGGAAAAAGCCAAGTGTGGTGGGAATAGTACCAACTTTAGAGACACAAAGACCTGGATTCAAATTCCAACTCTGCCATTTATGAATGATAGTTGAGGTCATAATTGAAAAATCAGGAGGAATAAACTAGTTGAAGGATTGGGGATGGGAGATGCATTATTGATAGAGAGATCAGCATGTGCAAAGGCTCCTGGGTGAGTAGGAGCAACACTCCTTTAGGAAAACTAAAGGCCACAGTGGCAGGAGCTCAGAGAGTAGGGTGAAAGTGGCATAAGATAAGGCCAAAAGAGTAGGCAAAGGTGTGGGGCCTCACGGGGTACGATGTGAACTGTGTTTCCAAGAACAATTGCAGAACATTGTAGGGCTTTAAACAAGTGTGTAGGGTTCAGGGAAGGCAAAAGGATCAAATTTTCCACTTGAACCTAACACTTTAGGTCTAGTGAAAACAGCTGGAGAGGGCCAGCGTGGATGCGGGGACACTTAGGAGACAAAGGCAAAGGAAGATGGTGGTTTGATCTTGGGTGATGAACACCAAAGGAAGTGGGTTGATTGAAAAGAAGGCTGGGAATTTAAATCGACAAGATTTGTTGATTGATGGGATCCGGGAGGGGCAAGGTAGACTCCCAGGTTCAGGACTGGTGTGACTCCATTGCCTGTTTCATTTGGTCTTGTGCTGCAACTGTAATAAGTACCCATTGACTGCTTGCTGTTTGATGGAGAACAGAAGCTAGAGGTGTTCATCCCACCAATCCTGGAAAGAGGAGTGATTCCAATTTGCCTCACCTCACAGAGCTGGCACAGAAGGAAGAAGCAGGTGTGTGCCCCAGACAGAAGTGATTTTTTTGGCAAGGGAAGACATTAAACTGGGGCTTCAGATCCATCTTGCTGACCTTATACAATATGTTCTCCTGAGCAGAAGGGAAGAAATAAGGTCATGGAATGAAGGCCAGACATGATGTAATGACAAACGTCTTCAGTTATCAGTTCTACTCTGGCTAAATGGCAATAATCAGAAAGTAAATTTGAAAAGCAAAGAACAATTTCTCTTTTATCACAGTCCTATGTATGAAACCTGGCTTAACCACAAGCCAAATTTTTTATTAAGCTATGATGTCTGTTGAATGCCTACTCTGTGTTCCTGGTACTGTGAATTTATGGCATTGAGCATTTCTTGGGAGATAGACAGTGATCAAATATTCACACAAATAATATATAATTGCAAAGTGAGATGAGTGCTGGGAAGAAAAGATGTATGCTACTATAAAAATATCTAAGGGAATTTTTGGTTCAGACTGTGGGGCCAGGAATCTGAGCTTTAAAAAACAAGTTGGCACTGATGAGGTGAAAGGGACAGAGGATGCCTTATGGACAAGCATTTGAGGAGGAGGGAACAGCCTAAGCCGACTTCATGGCAACTATTGTTAGGACTTGCTTTTCCAGCGCTCCTCCCCTTGCTCCAGGGAATCTTCCCATTAGAAAGGCAATGCAGTGAGGGTAGGGTAAGATAGTAGGAAGCTGTAAGTGAACTGCTGCGCAGGATCAAGGCTACAAACAGTAGTTTGAACAGTAGCAAAACATCTCCATGCTTAATGAGAACACCATTGTGCCTTGGGTAGTAGCTCAGCAAGGACTGAAATTATGACTTTTTCCTTTTTTTTTTTTGAGAAAATGTCTGGCTCTGTCACCCAGGCTGGAGCACAGTGGCACTATTATGGCTCACTACAACCTCTGCCTCCTGGGCTCAAGCCATTCTCCCACCTCAGCCTCCCTAGTAGCTGGGATTACAGGTGTGCACCACCATGCCTGGCTAATTGTTTTTTGTTTTTTTGTGTTTTGGTAGAGACAGTGTTTCACCATGTTACCCAGGTTGGTCTCAAACTCCCTGGGCTCAAGCAATCTACCCACCTCAGCCTCCCAAAGTGCTAGGATTATAGGAGTGAGCCACAGCACCCAGCCTGACTTATTTTCTTAAGAGGGCACAACATGGGTGACATGAATGTTAATAATGAATAAAAGAAAATGTCACCACCTTCATTCTGTAGCCTAAGATAACACAGATATTTTCCCACCATGCTGTAAGCTTCCTGAGGAAGACTATGTCTCTTTGATACCCGATTCCCAGTCACCTAGCAAAATATCTGACTTGTCTGTTGGGAAATATTAAGTATTTCTATTTGAATTTATATTACTGAATTTTTATTACTATTTTAGGATGTGTGAAATTAGTTGAAAACATATATTCTAAGGCTTCTAGAAGTCACTTCTCAAGTCCTTTGGGGTTTATTCTCTTTTGGGGGATTATAGTAGATATCCAGGTCTCGGATCATTTATTCAACAAATGTTTATTGAGCATTTGATATATGCCAGATACTATGCAAGGCATGTGGATATAATGTAACAACTGAGACTGGAATGTGGATAAGTAATTATAATAAAATCTGGTGTGTCTTAACACACAAAGAAAGCAGAAGAGAAAGTTTCAAATTTGAGGTAGTCATTACTTTTTGTGATTTCAATATGCCTAAATTTTAATTACCAAGGTCTAGTTGAATAAGTCTCCCAGGAGCATGGATCAAATTGCAGTTACCTGAGTCTATCAACTGTAACTGTATAAAGTATAAAAATACATTTTAAAAAATCACAGAACACAGCTGGGCACAGTGGCTTACACCTGTAATCCCAGCATTTTGGGAGGCCGAGGTGGGTGGATCCCCTGAGGTCAGGAGTTTGAGACCAGCCTGGCCAACATGGTGAAACCCCATGTCTACTAAAAATACAAAAATTAGCCAGGCGTGGTGGTGGGCACCTGTAACCCCAGCTACTCAGTAGGCTGAGGCAGGAGAATCGCTTGAACCTGGGAGGTGGAGGTTGCAGTGAGTCGAGATTGCGCCACAGTACTCCAGCCTGGGTAACAGATCAAGACTCTGTCTCAAAAATAAATACATTAATTAATTAATTAAAAGATAAAATAAAAATAAAAATCACAGAACAGTTGTAATTTTTCCCGTGATTGTACAGGTTCAGTTTGCGTTGTCATTTTTATAGGCCGGCACTACTATGCAAAGCAAGGAGTACCTGTACTTTGGTTTGTTTTTATTATAAACTTTTATATTGATGTGTCAAATATACAGGAAAATGCACACACAAATCATAAATGTACAACTTGATGAATGATCACAAAGTAAACACTTTTGTGTGACCCTGCCAGCATGAAGCAGAACATTACCTACACCCCAGAAATCTCCCTTGTGACCCCTCCCCAGTGGTAAGTCCTACCTTGATTTCTAACAGCATAGTTTTGTCTGGTTTTGAAATTAATGTAAATAGAATCACTCAGTAGATACTCTTTTGTGTCTTTCTGTCACTCAACATATTTGTGAGAGTTGGCCACATTGTTTTCTTTGGCAGTAGTTCATTTTTATTAGTGTTCAAAATCCCATTGTGCAAATTTGCCATAAGTTTAAAAATCCATTCTACCGTTGATGAACATTTATGCTGTTTCCTGCTTGGGGCTATTATAAATAATGCTGGAATAAACACTCTAATACATCTCCTTTGGTACACATGTTCACACATTTATTTGATTATGTACTTAAGAGTAATATACGTAGGTTACAGGTTAGGCACATGTTTATCTTTTAATGGATACTGCAATTGGTTTTCCAAGGTAATTTTACCAATTTTTACTCCCGTCTAAAATACACAATTGATCCATATTCTCACCAACATTTGATATAGTTAAGAGGTGTTTGGGTCACTTGTTTTGTTTTCAAATGTCACTCTGGTGCATTTATACTGATAAGTCATTGTGGTTTTGTTTGCATTTCTCAATGACTAGTAACATTGAGAACTTTAAAAAATATACTCGCTGGCCACGTGTATGTCATCTTCTGAAAAGTGTCTGTTGGTGCCCTTTGCCCAGTTTTTACTGGGGTTGTTTCATTAGAGAAATGCAAATCAAAACCACAATGAGAGACCGACCATCTCACACCAGTCAGAATGGCTATTATTAAAAAGTCAAAAAGTAACATACTGGTTTGTGGAGAAAAGATACTGCTTATACCCTGTTGCTGGGAGTGCAAATTAGTTCAACCATTGTAGAAAGTAGTGTGGCAATTCCTCAAAGAGCTAAAAACACAACTGCCATTTGACCCAGCTATCCCATCATGGGGTATATACCCAAAAGAATATAAATCATTCTGTCATAAAGACGCATGCATGCGAATGTTCATTGCAGCACTATTCACAATAGCAAAGACATGGAATCAACCTAGATGCCCATCAGTGACAGATTGGATAAAGAAAATGTGGTACATATATACCATGGAATACTATGCAGCTATAATAAAGAATGAGATCATATTTTTGTGGGTACATGGATGGTGCTGGAGGCCACTATCTTTAGCAAACTAATGCAGGAAAAGAAAACCAAATACCACATATTCTCACTTCTATGTGGGAGCTAAATTATGGAAATGCATGGACACATGGAGGGGAACAACACACATTGGGGCCTATTGGAGGGTGGTAGGTAGGAGGAGGGAGAGGGTCAGAAGAAATAACTATTGGGTACTGGGCTTAATACCCAGGTAACAAAATAATCTGTACACTTAACCCTCATTACACGAGTTTACCTGTATAACAAATCTGCACATGAACCTCTGAACCTAAAATACAAGTTTTTTAAAAATTGAGTAGTTTTAAATTTATTTATTGGTTATTTGCATATACTTTTCTGTGAAGTAACTTTCTATATATTTTGTCTTTTTAAATTAGGTTATCTGTCTTTTTCTTGCATACTTATTGGAGTTCTTATATTTTATGGACAGAAGTTCTTTATTGACAATTTTATCTTGATCACTTTACTGGGAGTGTCAGTCTTGTAAGACTTTTCTCAACCATCTTTTCACTGTTGATTCTATTGCTTATTGTTTTTCTAATTCATTTATTTCTGCACATTATTTACTTGTTTAGGGTATGTTAATTTGGTATACTTACACAATTTCTTAAAATTTATATTTATGTAGTTGATTTTCATTTTTCTTTTCTAACATAAATAAGGCTTATTTTATCACTCTACTGATGACTTGTATCTTACAGGTTTTTTTTATATTTGATTTTTTATTATCACTCAGTTCAAAATATTCCCTAATTAGTACTGTGACTTCTTGTTTTACACGTTGGCTTACAAGTAGAAGGCTTAACTACCAAACCTTTAGGGGCTTCCTCAGTATCTGTATTACTGATTCCTAATTTAATTCTACTCTGGTCAGAGGAAATACACTCTACAGTTTGAGTTCTTTGAAATGCATTGATATTTGCCTTATGCCCAACAATATTGTCAATTTTGGCATATGTTTAACACTAAAATAATGCATATTCTGCTGTTTGTTCTTTGTTTGGTTTTGTTTTAGCAGTAATCTGGCCAGGAGTCACGGCTGATGCCTGTAATTCCAGCATTTTGGGAGGCCGAGGCAGGCAGATCACCTGAAGTCAGGAGTTTAAGACCAGCCTGGCCAACATGGCAAAACCCCATCTCTACTAAAAATACAAAAATTAGCCGGACTTGGTGGCGCATACCTGTAATTCTAGCTACTCAGGAGGCAGAGGCACAAGAATCGCTTGAGGCAGAGGTTGTAGAGAGCCACGATCACACCACCGCACTCCAGCCTGGGTGACAGAGCGAGAGTTCATCTTAAAAAAAAGCAATAATCTGTATAACATTTAGAGCAGTTTGTTGTGTTACTTAAGTATTTTATACATTACTTATTTGGGGATTGTTTGTCTTATTAGGTACCAATGAAAGTATGTTAAATTCTCCCACCATGGTTGTGCTTTTTCTTCTTCTTCTTTGTTCCATCAATTTTGGCTCATCATTTTGAGGATGTTTTGTTAGGTGCCTACAGATCTGTAATTCTTATAGTTTCCTAGTGGATAGACATTCTTATCATTATAAATGCTTCTCTTTGTCCCCAGTAATGCTGCTTCTTGTAAAGTCTGCTTTGTAATTAGTATTGCTATAGCACTTATTTTTTAGTATAGCTTTTTCTAAATTACATGTTATTTTATTGCCATATTTTATTTTCAACCTTTTTGCATCTTTGTATTTCAGGTATGCTCTTGTAAGCACCATAGGATTGAATTTTTGAAATCCAATCAGGCCCTCTTGTCTCTAATTTAGAGCATTTATTCTATTTACCTTTAATGTCACTATTGAAATATTTAAGTGTAGTCTCTTTGTTTTCCATTTGTCACACCAATTGTACTACATTTTCTTTCCTTTCTGGCCTCTTATATAAAGTATTTTTTTATATTAATTAACTTTTACTTCATTTCTCCCTCTGGCTCTTTAGTCATAAATAGTTTTGTTCTTCTTTTGGTGGTCACTCTAAATATCACAACACTCATAAAATTAAGAGTTTTACCATTTATCACATTACACAAGAGCGTCTTACCCTCTCTAAACCTTTTTGTTTTTCACTGTGGCAAAATACACTTCCTCCTCACCTTTTGTACTATTGTTTTAAATGTAGTCAATTCTACATATATTTTAGACCCCATAAGACATTGTACTTAGGGTTTTATTATACAGGCAACATTTCTTAGATTGATCCGCATATATGTCCTTCCTGTTGCTCTTCACTTCCTTCTAAGAAAGGAAGAGCTTTGTGCTTCCTTCTGAGAAAGTTTCCTTCTCCTGGAAGAATTCACCTTAGCAATTCCTCTAGTGCGGGCCTGGTAGTGACAAATGCCTATAAGTGTTATTTGCCTAAGAGTGTTTTTTTTCACTTTCATTTTTTGGGTATGGTTTTCTATGTTGATAGAGTTTTTCTTTAAGCATTTTGAAAATGTCATTCCACTGCCTTTCAGCTTCTATTGTTTCTTTTGAGAAGTCAAATACTAGTGCTACTGTTCCTTCTTTGAAGATTATACTTAGCTTTTTTCCTAGCTTCCTGCAAGATTTTTTTCTCTTTGGTTTTAAGCAGCTTTACTATGATATGCTTATGTATTTATCTTGTTTTGGGTTCCTGGCCATTCTTGAATCTATGCAGTTTCTAGCATTTCTTAATGTATTTTGTCTATTTGGGGAAATTCTCAGTCATTACCTTTTCAAATATTATTTTTGCCTCATTCTCTCTCCTTTCCTATTGTAATCCTAAAAACACATGTTAGATGTTTTCATTGTCTCTGTATATCTCTTATGTTCTTTCCTGTATTCTCTATCTTTATTCTCTGTGTTTCAGTCTAGGCATTTTTATCTTACCTATCTTCTAGTTCACTAACCATTATCTTCTTATATCTAATCTCCTGTTAAACTTATGCTTTGAGATCTTAATTTCTGTAATTTTTTTTTCTTTTGAGACAGAGCTCACTCTGTCACCCAGGCTGGAGTACAATGGTGCAATCTCAGCTCACTGCAACCTCTGCCTCCGGGGTTCAAGTGATTCTCCCACCTCAGCCTCCCAAGTAGCTGGGATTACAGGTGCCTACCACCACCCTGCTAATTTTTGTATTTTTAGAAGAGATGGGGTTTCACCATGTTGGCCAGGCTGGTCTCAAACTCCTGTCCTCACATGATCCACCCACCTCGGCCTCCCAGAGTGCTAGGATTACAGGCATGAGCCGGCCAACCCAGCCAGTTTCTGTAATTTTTAACTGTAAATTTTTACTTGATTCCTGTTCAGTTTTTAATTCTCAACATTTCTGATTTTGTTCTTTATGTTTGTAAACAGGTATTTTCCCCTGGTATGACTACTTATTTTGAATAAATGTTGAATAGTGGTAAAGGCAATTTGAGGCATTTGTGTGATTTTATGTTTTTCCAGAGGAGAAGTGAGAAAGAGTCATAGAGCAAATATCAAAGCTAAGGAACTTTCAGGAAAATATCTCAGTAAAAATGAAGATAAGAGTGTGATTCTAAAATGATTTTTTAAGAAGACAGAAAAATGTAAGGTGGTACTTCAAACACTCTTTTAAACAAAGCCTTATAAGGGTCTTAAAAAAACCTCATAGATGCTTTCTGCTAAATAATCACAATCAGGCTCCTATGAATATTTATTTTATTATTTCATGCTGGTCCCACAGGGGTCCTGGGGTAGAGAAAGATAATTATTTCAGAGATATTTGTGAGGTTGGCTTTTAATAGATGGGTTTGTAAATTTATATGCAGGAAGGCCATTATGTTTTTAAAGAAATTATATCAACTTGTTTTGAAAAGGGCAAAGATAGAATTAATAGAGGCAGAAAGTAGAGTAAGAATGATACTCAATTGCAAACACAGGCAATTTCTCCTGGAAAGGGAAAGATGACTGAGAAGGTGAACGAAGAATCCGGAAGGAAAGTTAAGATTCCTGCAAAATAACGGAAACTTAGTTAAGAAGCTGAAGCATGTATCTGGTTGGATTCAAACGTGCTATGGGCCAGAAATTGCTTCTACCTCCTGTTTTCTTCTTTTTAAAATAGAAATACATATAGTGGTTATCCTATGCCCATCCACATTCATATGTGGGGCAGAGAGCAAATAATTTATTTCTTTAGCTCATAGGTCTTCAAATTAAGAGGACTCACACTCAAGGAATAATACATAAGGACTCTCATCCACACTAGACCTAGTTTAGATGACAAGGTCCTGGACTTCAAGTTGATGTCACCATAAGAGGAGACTTTGGGGACGTAGGATGAAGATAAGAGTGTATTTTGCAAGTGGAAGGAATATAAAGAATTTGTATCCAGAGGGAAGACTGTTTACTTCAAAGTCAAGAATTATTTGATAATCTTTCCATTGAATGATAGGTTCTATATCTTCTCCCTTTGAATCTGGGAAGGTTTGTGACTACTTAAACCAACAGATTTTGAAAGAGGTGGCACTGTGTGAGTTCTGTGGATAGTCCAGAAAAGGCTATGCTCCTCCCATCTGGTCCTGTTGGGACACTTACTCCAGGAGAAGCTAACTGCCATCTAAGAAGTTTGACTACTTTAATCTCACTATGCTGGAGAGGCCCATATAGATGCTGTGATCGACAGTTTCAGCTAAGGCTCTCAGTCAACAGTAAGCATCAACCCCTGGCTATGTGAGCACACTATCTTGGATATACAGTCCAGTTGATCAAGTCCAATTGGTGGGTCCAGTCTCTGCCAACATCTGATTCCAACCATGTGAGAAACTCTAGAGTATCCCTTCTGAGCCCTTCCTGAATTTCTGACCCACAAAATGGTAAGCAAAAACTTTTGAATGGGTTTTAAGTCACTACGTTTTGAGATAATTTATTATGCAGCCATGGTAACCCTTCACTGGGTGTGGGACCAGGAATCTATATTTTAACAAACATCTGTAAATGATATTTTTACATTTAAAAAGTTTTTACAACAGGGTGTAATGTGCACTGAATTGAGTTTTTTCCACTTCTCCTTACCACCCCAGTAGAGATGGCCAGAGAACAAAGAAATCAAACCAACCTCTGTTTCTAGAAGTAAAACACAAACAATCCAACACCTGAATAAGGAATAATGTCATGGCTAATGGGGAATCAACTCCAGACTTGCCTCAATTCTTTGATTTAATGTTCTGGGAAGAGATTGTTTTCTCCCATAGGCTGTACCCCATGCTGTTAGCTCAAAATATATGGAGCATAAAAAATGTTACTTCATTCTTTTTTTACTCCTGCTGCTTCCTTGGGCCAATGAGAGGGAAGAAAGTAGGGTTTGAGTCATTCATTATCCAAAAGCTCTGCTGTGCCTGTCTCTGAGAAAAAGGCATATGTGAACGGGATTTAGCATTAAAATGGTCTTTCACATACATGAGAAGCTCAGTTATGTTAGCATTTGCATGCAGAAAACTCAGTATTTTTCTAATGCTTTATAATCATATGTTGGTTATTTACAATCATTTGAATTGTGCGGTACAATCACTCATTAGTTCCTGCTAATGAACCTGCACACCTGATAACTTTTAGCCCCAGTCCTCATTGCTCTTATTTGCTTTCTGCCAGTCATTAAAGATAATAGGGATACACAGAAAAAAGAGTATGTTTGTCAGATAGAGAGAGACCAAATGCAGGTGGTGATGAGATTTGAGTTATGCACCTGGGCTCATTCATCTCCTTCCCTTTGGACTTTAAGGGGAAAAAATATTGTAAGTCTTGAAGGTAGTGCTTCTTTTCTAAATCTCTAATTATCTGATCTAGTGCTGGTTTTCCTGAATGATAGAAAAGGAAACAAGATGGGTAACTGTGGATGCTAACAATATCTATTATCTTCAATATGATGTCCTTACAGGGAGTAATTTGCTATATTTAACTTTCCATCTCGACAGACTTGAGTAAGACTCTGTCTACCAAGCTGCTTAAGTGCTCAGCAAACAATTTAGGTTCCTTTAATAACACTGATCATTTAATTTAACAACTCAGGCATAGTTCCATTGGGTTTTCATTTTTCTTTTCCTTTTTTTCTTCCCTCCCAAGACACTTAGGCTGTCATAATCTTACAGAATGATATAGAATTGGACACATAAATTAAAGGTATGCATTGATGGAGGAATAACATTTTTAACCAGTTCACATTTTTAGGAACAACCCTTTACTATCTACTATATTGACCCTGAAAATAATTAAACATCATCTTGTAAGGTAATTTCTTTGAAATTGCTCCTCTGTGTTTACATTCAAAACAGTGTAACAGATGAGAAACAAAGGTCAAGTAATAATGCCAATTGTAGAATTTCTTTTTAAAAATCTTATCTTTTATTTTTCTTATTGTTAAATAGTGTCCTACATAGTTAAAGCATTAAGTTAAGAAATAACTGGCTTTGCTAATTAGTTATTAAACAATAAAAAGGGGAGAATTTCAGCTTGGGGAATTTTTTCCTTCTCTTAACTTGTTATTTTTCTGTTAATAAAGTTTCTGTTAATAAAGTTCTGTCCACAATTATCAGATCATGGAGCTACTTAGTGTACATAGTGGATTCCAAGAAACATCAAAAATCTGCCCAAATGTATGAAGGTATTTTGAAAAAAACCTTATTTGCTCTTCTTCCCAACTGAGCATTTTGGTCTGCACCTGTAAATATCTATTTGGATCTTGCACAAAAATAGAGAAAATGAGATAATAATTATGTTTTGCATAGACTAATTAAAATATTAGAAAAGAACTCCACATTCACAGAAGGGTGTGATAGGTGGAAAATGTCCATAAGAAGATTGTAAAGAAAGGGAAATTGGATCAGTGATAAATAGTAACACTACCTGATTCTAGACCCATGGTACATGGTAGCATAGGGTAGGAGAAAGCCTCCTGGACTGGGAATCAGGATACTTGACTCTACCTAAGTCTAATTGAGTGGCTTTGGACAAAGCACTTCAACTCCCTGAACTTTGGAATCCTTATTATAAAGCTATCAATTTGAACAATACGGTCTTTTCAGTAGATTCTTGTAATGTTTATCCTAAGAAATGAAAATTTAGCTACATAATTATTTCATTTGCAGGACATTTTATAAATACTTACAGAGAAAGCAACTGGTATAATTTGGATAACCAGATTGAGGCCAGCTGAAAATGAAACCTTAAGGATGTGACTCAACAATCTATTGTAATGGGCAGTAATTTTCTATTCATCTCTTGATTACCTTTGGCTAGAAATGAAAGCCAAGCTCACTGCCATGATTAAGATAGAGACAGGATTTCATTCATTGTTGTGACCTAATAACGAATGTCATAACAAAGTATACAGCTTTTTCCTTGTCTATTCATTTGTTGATGGAGATTTAGGTTGATTCCATATATTAGCTATTTTGACTAGTGCTGCAATAAACATGGTGGTACCGGTATTCCATTGACATTCTGATTCTCTTTACTTTGGAGAAATACACAGTAGTGGGATTCCTGGATTTTATGGTAGCTCTGTTTTTAATGTTTTTTCCATAATGGTTGCATTAATTTGCATTCCCACCAACAGTGTATAAGAGTTCCCTTTCCTTCTCATCCTCATCAGCATTTGTAATTTTTTGATTTTTTGATGATAGCCATTCTAACTTGGGTGAGTTAGGATCTTGCAGTTTTGATTTGCATTTCCCTGGTGATTAGTGATGTTGAACACTTTTTCATATATTTTTCAGCCATTTGGATGTTGTCTTTTGAGAAATATCTGTTCAGTTCCTTTGCCCACTTTTTAATTGCATTATTTGTATTTTCACTGTTTTGTTGTTTGAGGCCTTTGTATTTTCTGGATATTAGTCCCTTGTCAGAAGAAGAGTTTGCAAATGTTTTCTCCCATTCTACAGGTTGTCTCTTCACTTTGTTGATTGTTTTCATTGAAAAAAGAGAGTAAAATTGTGAGTATTAGAAGCTGGGGATGGTAGGAGGGAGGGGAGAGTGGAGAGAAGTTGCTTAACAGTTACAAAATTACACCTAGATATAAGAAATGAGTTCTGGTGTTTTACAGCACTCTAGACTGAATATGGTTAAAGTATAATTCCTTGTATATATTCAAAAAGATAGAAGATTTTGAATGTTGACAGTACAAAAAATGGTAAATATTTGAGGTGATGGATATGCTAATTACCCTGATTTGATCACTACACATGGTATACATGTATGAAAATACTATTCTGTAGCCCATAAATATGTATAATTATTATGTGTCAACTAAAAAGGGAAAAGATATATATATTTTTAAAAAAAGATAGGGACATTTGGTAAGCAGGTTGTTATGGGAGCTGCTATAGTTACCTATCTAATTCATCTACATAGTAAAACTGTACATACTTAGGCTCCTCAGACTTTAGAACTTAGAAAATAGACATATAGAATGTAATTGATACTTCTGATGAAAATAAGCCTATATAAGAATCAATAGTATAAGAAAATATATTTATAAAGGGAATATTTACATTAAGAAAACAAGCTTTTTATGTACTTTATCTATTTGCTTAGCCATAATGATAAACCATTTTTGACTATAACTTTATTCAATGTGTTCAAATAGAATGGAAGTTCTGCTGAAACAGGTACCATAATTGTTTTGTTCATTGGTGCATCCTCAGCACCTAGAAAAATGCTTGACTTGCATTAATATATTGGGAAGGAATAATTCTTCATTTCTTCTTTAACATTACAATTCAAATTTATTAAAATGATAACATAGTAAAAATTAGAGTTTTATATAGGTATTAAAATGAAAAAAAAGTTATCTAACCCCCATCCATAATTCATGGAAAATAGGTCTCTCAGCACTTTTATGTCTTTCTATAAAAATTGTATGCAAATATCAGCATATGTGCATACACACAATACATATATGTGTGTTTATATGCTTCTATATGTGTATACTGATATACAGCTATTTATATCCTGTTTAAAAGTAGCATTCATGTAGTTACACTGTGCTTTCACGTCTTAGAGCACTTTCCATAAGAGTATATAAGATCTAACCTATCCTTTGTGATGGTGGCAGAGAAATCCAATACCATGGGTATACTATAATACAGCAGTCCCCAACCTTTTTGGTACCAGGGACCGGTTTTGTGGAAGACAATTTTTCCTTGGATGTGGCGGGGGTTGGGGTGGGGTGTGGAGTAGGAGGACGAGGGTCTGGTAGGGAATGGTTTTGGGATGATTCAAGTGTATTACATTTTTGAGCACTTTATTTCTATTATTATTACATTGGAATAGATAATGAAATAATTATAAGACTCACCATAATGTAGAATCAGTGGGAGCCCTGAGCTTGTTTTCCTGCAACTATACAGTCCCATCTGGGGGTGATGGGAGACAGTGACAGATCATCAAGCATTAGATTCTCATAAGGAGCGCACAACCTACATCTCTCTCATGCGCAGTTCATAACAGGGTTTGCGCTCCTATGAGAATCTAATACTACCTCTGACCTGACAGGAGGCAGAGCTTAGGTGTAAGGCAAAGGATGGGGAACAGCCGTAAATACCAATGAAGCTTTGTTCGTGCGCATGCCACTCGCCTCCTGCTGTGCGACCCGTTTCCTAACGGTCCATGGAAGGGTACCATTGAAAGTTGGGGACTCCTGCTATAATGTACTTAAATATTTCAGACCCATTAAGTTTCTGAATTAACAGAAAACTGGAAATATTGTACTAAATATCTTTATATAGTTATATTCGTAAATATGAGAATATATTTCTAGCAGTGAACTTTTTGAGTCAAATGATATAAATTTAAAATTGTATTCGATATTGTTGAAGTACCCAGAAAAAAATGCCCAGACAATTGTTAAATTGTCCAAAAAAGTGTCAACAATTTATAGTGTCCAAAAATGCCAATTTCTTTTTTTAAAAAAACAATATATTTTTATTTCAATTGGTTTTTGAGGAACAGGTGGTGTTTGGTTACATGGATAAGTTTTTTAGTGGTGATTTCTGAGATTTTGGTGCATGCATCACCCAAGCAGTGTACATTGAACCCAATGTGTAGTCTTTTATCCCTCACCCACCTCCTGCCCTTTCCCTCAAGTCCCCGAAGTCCATTGTATCATTCTTAAGCCTTTGCATCCTCATAGCTTAGTTCCTACTTATAAGTGAGAACATATGATGTTTGGTTTTCTATTCCTGAGTTACTTCACTTAAAATAGTGGTCTTCAATTCCATCCAGGTTGCAGCAATTGCCATTATTTCATTTCTTTTTATGGATGAGTAGTATTCCATGATATATATACACCACATTTTCTTTATCTAGTTATTAATTGATGGGCATTTAGGCTGGTTCCATATTTTTGCAAGTGCAAATTGTGTTGCTATAAACATGCATGTGCAAGTATCTTTTTCATATGATAACTTCTTTTCCTCTGGGTAGATATCCAGTAGTGGGATTGTTGGATCAAATGGTAGATCTACTTTTAGTCTTTTAAGGATTCTCCACACTGTTTTCCATAGTGGTTGTACTATTTTACATTCCCACCAACAGTGTAAAAGTGTCCCCTTTTAACTACATCCATGCCAACACCTATTTTTTTAATAGTTATTTTTGCAGGAGTAAGGTGGTATTGCACTGTAGTTTTGATTTGCAGTTCCCTAATAATTAGTCATGTTGAGTATTTTTTGTATGTTTGTTGGCCATTTGTATATCTTCTTTTAAGAATTGTGTATTCATGGCCTTTGCCCACTTTTTGGTGAAATTGTTTTTTTTCTTGCTGATTTGTTTGTGTTCTTTGTAGATTCTGGATATTAGTACATTATCGGATGTATATATTGCAAAGGTTTTCTCCTATTCTGTGGGTTGTCTGTTTACTCTGCTTATTGTGTCTTTTGCTCTGCAGAAGCTTTTCAGTTTATCTTTGTGTTTGTTGCATTTGCTTTTGGGTTCTTGGTTATGAAGTATTTGCCCAAGCCAATGTCTAGAAGGGTTTTTCTTATGTGATCTTCTAGGATTTTTATGGTTTCAGGTCTTCGATTTAAGTCTTTGATCCATCTTGAGTTGATTTTTGTATAAGGTGGGAGATGAGGATCCAGCTTTATTCTTCTACATGTGGCTTGCCAGTTATCCCAGCACCATTTGTTGAATAGAGTGTTCTTTTGCCACTTTACTTTTTTGTTTGCTTTGTCGAAGATCACTTAGCTGTTAAGTTTTGGCTTTATTTCTGGGTTCTCTATTCTGTTCCACTGGTATATGTGTCCATTTTTATACCAGTACTATGCCGTTTAGGTAACTATGGCATTATTATATAGTTTGAAGTCCAATAATGTGATGTCTCCAGATTTGCTTTTTGTTGCTCAGTCTTGCTTTGGTTATGCAGGCTCTTTTTGGTTCCCTATGAATTTTAAGATTGTTTTTTGTAGTCCTGTGAAGAATGATAGTGGTATTTTGATGGGAATTGCACTGAATTTGTAGATTGCTTTGGGGAGTATGGTCATTTTCACAATATTGATTCTACCCATCCATGAGCAAGGGATGTGTTTCCATTTGTTAGTGTCATCTATAATTTCTTTCAGGTGTGTTTTGTAGTTTTCTTTCAGAGGTCTTTCCCTTCCTTGGGGTTAGGTATATCCCTAAGTGTCTTTTTTTTTTTTTTTTTTTTTTTTTTTGCAGCTATTGTAAAAGGGATTGAGTTCTTTATTTGATTCTCAGCTTGGTTGCTGTTAGTGTATAGCAGAACTACTGATTTGTGTACATTAATTTTGTGTCGTGAAACTTTGCTGAATTTATTTATCATTTATTTCTAGGCACTCTTTGGATGAGTCTTTAGGGTTTTCTAGGTATACAATCATAACATGGGCAAATAGTGACAGTTTGACTTCCTCTTTACTAATTCGGATGTCCTTTCTTTCTCTTGTCTGCTTGCTCTGGCTAGAACTTCCAGTATTGTGTTGAACAGAAGGGGTGAAAGTGGGCATCCTTGACTTGTTCCAGTTCTCACAGGGAATGCTTTCAACTTTTCCCCATTCAGTATTATATTGGCTATGGGTTTGTCACAGATGACATAGATATTTGTTATGTCCTTTCCTAGTTTTGGTATTAGGGTGATACTGTCTTCATAAATGATTTAGAGAGGATTCCCTCTTTCTCTGTATTTTGGAATAGTGTCAATAGGATTTGTACCAATTCTTCTTTGAATGTCTGATAGAATTTAGCTGTGAATCGCTCTGGTCCTGAACTTTTTTTTTGGTCGGCCGTTTTTTAATTACAATTTCAATCTCACTGCTTATTATTGGTTTGTTCACAGTTTCTATTTTTTCCTAGTTTAATCTAGGAGGCTTGTATATTTCCAGGAATTTATCCATCTCTTCTAGGTTTTCTAGTTTACGCATGTAAAGGTATTCATAGTAGCCTTGAATGATCTTGTGTATTTCTGTGGTATCTGTTGCAATATCTCTCATTTCATTTCTAACTGATCTTATTTGGATCATCTCTCTTCTTTTCTTGGTTAATCTCACTAGTGGTTTATCAATGTTATTTGTCTTTTCAAAGAACCAGCTTTTTGTTTCATTTATCTTTTGTGTTTTTTTGTTTGTTCATTTGTTTGTTTCAGTTTCATTTAATTCTGCTCTGATCTTTGTTATTTCCTTTCTTCTGTTGGGGTTGAGTTTGATTTGTTCTTGTTTCTCTAGTTCCTTGAGGTGTGACTTTAGGTTGTCTATTTGTGCACTTTCAGGCTATTTGATGTAGGCATTCAATGCTATGAATTTTCCTCTTACCACCACTTTTGCTGTATCCCTGAGGTTTTGATAGGTCACTAGTGTCGTTCAGTTCAAAGAATTTTTTAACTTCCATCTTTATTTCATTGTTGACCCAAAGATCACTGAGGAGCAGGTTATTTAATTTCCATGTATTTGCATGATTTTGAGGGTTCCTTCTGGACTTGATTTCCAGTTTTATTCCACTGTGGTCTGAGAGTGCTTGATATAATTTCGAATTTCTTAAATTTACTGAAACTTGGTTTGTTGACTATCGTATGGTCTATCTTGGAGAATGTTACATGTGCTGATAAATAAAATGCATATTATGCAGTTGTTGGGTAGAATGTCCTGTAAATATCTGTTAAGTCCATGTGTTCTAGGGTATAGTTTAAGTCCACGGTTTCTTTGTTGACTTTCTGTGGTTTATTGTTTGTTTGTTTGTTTTTTACTTTAAGTTCTGAGGTACATGTGCAGAACATGCAGGTTTGTTACATAGGTAAACCTATGCCATGGTGGTTTGCTGCACCCATCAACCTGTCATCTACATTAAGTATTTCCTCTAACACTATCCCTCTCCTAGCCCCCCACCCCCTGACAGGCCACAGTGTGTGATGTTCCCCTCCTTGTTTCCATGTGTTCTCATTGTTCAACTGCTACTTATGAGTGAGAACATGTGGTGTTTGGTTTTCCGTTCTCGTGTTAGTTTGCTGAGAATGATGGTTTCCAGCTTCATCCATGTCCCTGCAAAGGACATGAACTCATAAATTTTTTATGGCTGCATAGTATTCCATGGTATATATGTGCCACATTTTCTTTATCCAGTCTTTATCCATTTATCAATGACAGCATTGATGGGCATTTGGGATGGTTCCAAGTCTTTGCTATTGTGAACAGTGCTGCAATAAACACACGTGTGCATGTGTCTTTATAGCAGAATGATTTGTAATCCTTTGGGAATATACCCAGTAATGGGATTGCTGGGTCAAATGGCATTTCTAGTTCTAGATCCTTGAGGAATCACCATACTGTCTTCCACAATGGTTGAACTAATTTACACTCCCACCAACAGTATAAAAGTGTTCCTATTTCTCTGCATCCTCTCCAGCATTTGTTGTTTCCTGACTTTTTAATGATCACCATTGTAACTGGCATGAGATAGTATATCATTATGGTTTTGATTTGCATTTCTCTAGTGACCAGTCATGATGAGCTTTTTTTCATATGTTTGTTAGCTGCATAAATGTCTTCTTTTGAGAAGTGTCTGTTCATATCCTTTGCCCACTTTTTGATGAGGTTGTTTTTTTCTTGTAAATTTGTTAAAGTTTTTATAGATTCTGGATATGAGCCCTTTGTCAGATGGATAGATTGCAAAAATTTTCTCCTATTGTGTAGGTTGCCTGTTCACTCTGATTGTAGTTTGTTTTGCTGTGCAGAAACTCTTTAGTTTAATTATATCCCATTTGTCAATTTTGGCTTTTGTTGCCATTGCTTTTGGTGTTTTAGTCATGAAGTCTTTGCCCACACCTATGTCCTGAATGGTATTGCCTAGGTTTTCTTCTAGGGTTTTTATGGTTTTAGGTCTTATGCTTAAGACTTTAATCCAACTTGAGTTAATTTTTGTATAAGGTATAACGAAGGCATCCAGTTTCAGTTCTCCGCATATGGCTAGCCAGTTTTCCCAACACTATTTATTAAATAGGGAATCCTTTCCCCATTGCTTGCTTTTGCCAGGTTTGTCAAAGATTAGATGATTGTACATGTGTGATATTATTTCTGAGGCCTCTGTTCTGTTCCATTGGTCTATATATCTGTTTTGGTACTAGTACCATGCTGTTTTTGTTACTGTACCGTTATAGTATAGTTTGAAGTCAGGTAGCGTGATGCCTACAGCGTTGTTCTTTTTGCTTAGGATTGTCTTAGCTATGCAGGCTCTTTTTTGGTTCCATATGAACTTTAGTTTTTTCCAATTCTGTGAAGAAAGTCAATGGTAGGTTGATGGGGATAGCATTGAATCTATAAATTATTTTGGGCAGTATGGCCATTTCCATGATATTGATTCTTCCTATCCATGAGCATGGAATGTTTTTCCATTTGTTTGTGTCCTCTCTTATTTCCTTGAGCAGTGGTTTGTAGTTCTCCTTGAAGAGGTCTTTCACATCCCTTGTAAGTTTTATTCCTAGGTGTTTTATTCTCTTTGTAGCAATTGTGAATGGGAGTTCACTCATGATTTGGCTCTGTTTGTCTGTTATTGGTGTATAGGAATGCTTGTGATTTTTGCACATTGATATTGTATCCTAAGATTTTGCTGAATTTGCTTATCAGCTGAAGGAGATTTTGGGCTGAGACAATGGGGTTTTCTAAATATATAATCGTGTCTTCTGCAAACAGAGACAATTTGACTTCCTCTTTTCCTATTTGAATACCCTTTATTTCTTTCTGTTGCCTGATTGCCCTGGCCAGATCTTCCAATACTGTGTTGAATAGAAGTGGTGAGAGAGGGCATCGTTGTCTTGTGCTGGTTTTCAAAGGGAATGCTTCCAGTTTTTGCCCATTCAATATGATATTGGCTGTGGGTTTGTCATAAATACCTCTTATTACTTTGAGATACGTTCCATCAATACCTAGTTTATTGAGAGTTTTTAGCATGAAGGACTGTTGAATTTTGTTGAACGACTTTTCTGCACCTATTGAGATAATCATGTGGTTTTTGTCATTGGTTCTGTTTATGTAATGGATTACATTTGTTGATTTGTATATCTTGAACCAGCCATGCTCCCAGGGATGAAGCCAACTTGATCATGTTAGATAAGCTTTTTGTTGTGCTGCTGGATTTGGTATGCCAGTATTTTATTGAGGATTTTTGCATCGATGTTCATCAAGGATATTGGTCTGAAATTTTCTTTTTTGTTGTTGTGTCTCTTGCAGGCTTTGGTATCAGGATGATGCTGGCCTCATCAAATGAGTTAGGGAGGATTACCTCTTTTTCTGTTGTTTGGAATAGTTTCAGAAGGAATGGTACTGGCTCCTCTTTGTACCTCTGCTAGAATTCAGCTGTGAATCCTTCTGGTCCTGGACTTTTTTTGATTGGTAGGCTATTAATTACTGCCTCAATTTCAGAACTTGTAATTGGTCTATTCAGGGATTGGACTTCTTCCTGGTTTAGACTTGGGAGGGTGTATGTGTCCAGGAATTTATCCATTTCTTCTAGATTTTCTAGTTTATTTGCATAGAGGTGCTTGTAGTATTCTCTGGTGGTAGTTTGTATTTCCGTGGGATCAGTGGTGATATCCCCTTTATCATTTTTTATTGCATCTACTTGATTCTTCTCTCTTTTATTTTTTATTCATCTGGCTAGCAGTCTATCTATTTTGTTGATCTTTTCAAAAAACCAACTCCTGGATTCATTGACATTTTGAAAGGTTTTTCATGTCTCTGTCTCCTTCACTTCTTCTCTGGTCTTAGTTATTTCTTGTCTTCTGCTAGCTTTTGAATGTGTTTGCTCTTGCTTCTCTAGTTCTTTTAATTGTGATGTTAGGATGTCAATTTTAGATCTTTCCTGCTTTCACTTGTGGGCAGTTAGTGCTATAAATTTCCCCCTAAACAGTGCTTTATATGTGTTCCAGAGATTCTGGTACATTATATCTTTGTTCTCATTGGTTTCAAAGACCACCTTTATTTCTGCCTTCATTTCGTTATTTACCCAGTAGTACTATTCAGGAGCAGGTTGTTCAGTTTCCATGTACTTGTGTGGTTTTGAGTGAGTTTCTTTATCCTGAGTTCTAATTTGATTGCACTGTGGTCTGAGAGACTGTTACAATTTCTTTTCTTTTGCACTTGCTGAGGAGTGTTTTACTTCCAATTATGTGGTCAGTTTTAGAATAAGTGTGATGTGGTGCTGAGAAGAATGTATATTCTGTTGATTTGGGGTGGAGAGTTCTGTAGATGTCTATTAAGTCTGCTTGGTCCAGAGCTGAGTTCAAGTCCTGGATATCCTTGTTAATTTTCTGTCTCATTGATCTGTCTAAAAATATTGACAGTGGAGTGTTAAAGTCTCCCACTGTTACTGTGTGTGAGTCTAAGTCTCTTTGTAAGTCTCTAAGGACTTGCTTTATGAATCTAGGTGCTCCTGTATTGGGTGCATATATATTTAGGATAGTTAGCTCTTCTTGTGGCATTGATCCCTTTACCATTATGTAGTACTCTTCTTTGTCTCTTTTGATCTTTGCTGGTTTAAAGTCTGTTTTATCAGAGACTAAGATTGCAAGCCCTGCTTTTTTTGCTTTCCATTTGCTTGATAAATATTTCTCCATCCCTTTATTGTGACCCTATGTGTGTCTTTGCACATGAGATGGGTCTCCTGAATACAGCACACCAATGGGTCTTGATTCTTTATCCAATTTCCAGTCTGTATTTTTAACTGGGTCATTTAGCCCATTTATATTTAAGATTAATATTGTTATGTGTAAATTTGATCTTGTCATTATTTTACTAGCTGGTTATTTTCCTGATAGTTGATGCAGTTTCTTCATAGTGTCAATGGTCTTTACAATTTGGTATGTTTTTGCAGTGGCTGATACCAGTTGTTCCTTTCCATGTTTAGTGCTTCCTTCAGGAGCAGATTTTCTCTGGTTGTCCTTAACATTTTTTCCTTCATTCAACCTTGGTGAATCTGAAAATTGTGTTTCTTGGGGTTGCTCTTCTTGAGGAGTATCTGTGGTGTTCTCTGTATTTCCTGAATTTGAATGTTGGCCTGTCTTACTAGGTTGGGAAAGTTCTCCTGGATAATATCCTGAAGAGTGTTTTCCTACTTGGTTCCATTCTCCCTGTTACTTTCAGGTGCACCAATCAAATGTAGATTTGGTCTTTTCACATAGTCCCATATTTCTTGGAGGCTTTGTTCATTCCTTTTCATTCTTTTTTCTCTAATCTTGTCTTCACACTTTATTTAATTAAGTTGATCTTCAATCTCTGATATCCTTTCTTCCTCTTGATTGATTTGGCTAGTGATATTTGTGTATGTTTCACAAAGTTCTTGTGCTGTATTTTTCAGCTCCATCAGGTCATATATGTTCTTCTCTAAACTGATTATTCTAGTTAGCAATTCCTCTAACCTGTTTTCAAGGTACTTAGCTTCCTTGCAGTGAATTAGAACATGCTCCTTTAGCTCGGGGGAGTTTGTTATTACCCACCTTCTGAAGCCTACTTCTGTCAATTCATCAAACTCATTCTTCATCTAGTTTTGTTCTTTTCCTGGCGTGGAGTTGTGATCCTTTGGAGGAGAAGAGGCATTCTGGTTTTTGGTATTTTCAGCCTTTTTATGCTGGTTTCTCCCCATCTTCGTGGCTTTATCTACCTTTGGTCTTTGACGTTGGTGACCTTTGGATGGGGTCTCTGAGTGGACGTCTTTTTTTTTAATGTTGATTTTGTTCTTTTCTGTTTGTTAGTTTTCCTTCTGACAGTCAGGCCCCTCTACTGCAGGTCTGCTGTAGTTTGCAGAAGGTCCACTGAAGATGCTGTTCGCCCAGGTATCACCAGCGGAGGCTGCAGAACAGCAAAGATTGCTGCCTGTTTCTTCCTCTGGAAGCTTCGTCCCAGAGGGGCACCCACCAAATGCCAGCCAGAGCTTTCCTGTAGGAGATGTCTGTCGGCCCCTACTGGGAGGTGTCTCCCAGTCAGGATACATGGGGGTCAGGGACCCACTTGAGGAGGCAGTCAGTTCCTTATCAGAGCTTGAATGCTGTGCTGAGAGATCCGCTGCTCTCTTTAGAGCTGTCAGGCAGGGATATTTATGTCTGCTGAAGCTGTGCCCACAGCCGCCCTTTCCCCCAGGTGCTATGATGCTGGGAGATGGGGGTCTTATCTATAAGTCTGACTGGAGCTGTTGCCTTTTTTTCAGAGATGCCCTGCCCAGAGAGGAGGAATCTAGAGAGGTAGTCTGGCCACAAAGGCCTTACTGAGCTATGGTGGGCTCCACCCAGTTCAAACTTCCAGGCGGCTTTGTTTAGGGTAGGGTTAGGCATGTCTGAGCTCAGAGTCTCTTTGTGCGGGGCTTGCTGCAGCTACTGTGGGAGATGGAGGTGTGTTTCTCAGGCCAATGGAGTTATGTTTGAGAGGGATTATGGGCACCTTGTGGAACAAAAGGATCTGTCTTCTGCTGCATCATAGAGATTACCAGGGAAGTGGGGGAAAGCCAGCAGTGACAGGCCTCACCCAGCTCCCACACAGCCCGAAAGGCCAGTCTCACTCCCACCATGCCCCCACAACAGCACCAAGTTTATTTCCAGGCAGCCAGTGAGCAGGGCTAAGAACCTGCACCAGGCTACAAGCCCCTCCACAGGGAAAGCTAGCAGGAATTTCAGTTTGGGTGCCTTTCTGCCTGCCACAGTTTCTGTACTTGTGTCTGTACTCCCTGTTCACCCCCTCCCCCAGATTCTGTCCAGGAAAGTTTGCATTCAAGTGAAATTGTTACAAAGTTCAGCTGAAAGTTTCCTTCTCCCTGTGGTCTTTTCCCAATTCCACTGGCCCTCCCCAAGGACCCCTGTGAGACAAAGTCAGGAATGGCTTCCCTGGGGACTGAGAGTGCCTACAGGGCTCTTCCCACTGTTTCCTCTACCCGTATATTTCACTGTCTAAAAATTTGTCTCAGCTCCAGGAAAGGTCAAATCCTTCTTTTGTGATCTGGACCTTCAGTTTCCCCAGTGAGGACGTGTGTTCAGAGGTGGATGTTCCCCCTCTTATACTTTGGGCACTCACCGTTTTTCAGCTGTCTCACGGTGCCTTTGGTGGCAAGCTGCTTCCTTCAAAGGGTCTGTGGATTCTCTCAGCTTTCCTGATATGTTCCTGTGGAAGTTCTTGGAGCAAAGTTTCACAACGCGAGTCTCCACATGCTGCTCTGTCGCATTGGTGCTGCAAATTAGTCTTGCTCCCTATCTGCCATTTTTCTCAGTATTAACTGAAAATGTCTATTTCTTTTTAGCTTTATCAACTCTGGAATTCATCAGTATTTGAATATTTGCTAGTCTGATATTTAAAAGGAATAACTTATACAAATTTCTGAAGTTGTGAGTTTGTTTCTGTTGGTTTGTTGTTACCCTTTTCTCCCCTATTTCTTTATCGTGGTGGCTTGTTTCCCTATAGGCTTATTTGAACATGTTGCCAATAGAAAATTATTTGTGAGCATTCTTTGTGTTGTAGGTTAAAGTGTTTTCATCCACAGAGCCTTTGTGTTGCTACTTTTAGGTACCAATGAGCACTTATTGTCAGGGACTATATTTACCTCAACTCTTCATGAAGTTTGCAGGACTACAAAGGTGATGTGAATTTTTGCCACATAGTAGCTTATTGGTCTACCTGTGGCCTTGAATTTTGCGGGGAGTGGTTTCTGCACAATAAATACTCTTTTCCCTATCTGCTTGTTCAAGACAACTTTCCTTTAAGTCAGCTGGGGGGTATTTATACAGGTTTACTTCAATTCACTTTTACCTGAGTGAATTTCCCTTGGGGAAATTGAACTTATTACACTGAGCTTTGATCACTGTACTGTAAATCCTGTAAGACTGTCACAACCTGAGCTCTATTGCTCTCATTTGACAAAAACCATCAGACTAACATGGTTTTAGTGCTCTTCTCACCTCCTTGGATTCATGCCTTTTACTTTCTTCAGATCTAGTTTCCAGTTTTCAAATTCTCTTCACTTGCTACCTCACTGCCACATGCTCAGCTTCCTGTCATTGGTATGCTCCTGCCTCTGTGGGTACCTTCACCCCCACAACGCATATTTTGCCTTCCACCACTGTTTCTGCTGCTTCTACCCACTCTTTATTTGCAGTAATTATTTTTGCTTGGTAGTTTTCTAATAACTTTTCCTATTTAATAAACACCAAAATGCTTATAAACAATGTATTTATACTATTAATTTTCATATATGAGATCTTTGATATTTTTTAAAATATACTATCTGTTGTTTCTGCTGAGAAAAAAATAACATTGAGCTATTTTTCATTGACCATTTTTTATTAATTCATTGGCTATTTGTAGTTTTTTTCAATGACATCCCATTTTTAAGTTTCTCATTTGTTCATTGGGTTGTTTTCATTTTTAATATATTTTTTAAATTTACTTTTTATTTTGTGTATTTATGGTGTACAGGATGATGTTTTGATATATATATGAAATGATTACTGTAGTCATGCAAATTAATATATCTAGCACTTCACATAGTTACCCTCTGCCCATTTTTAAGCCAGGTTATTTGGGGTTTTTTTGCTACTGAGTTATGTGAGTTTTACTTATATATTTTGGATATAAATACCTTATCAGTTATATGGTTTGAAAGTATTGTTTTCCATTCTGTAGGCTGCCTTTTCATTTTGTTGATTGTTTCCTTTGCTGTGCAGAAGCTTTTTAATTGGATACAGTCCCACTTGTTTATTTTTGCTTTTGTTGCCTGTGGGTTTTTAAATTATTGATTTCTAGTTTTATACCACTATTGTTAGAAAATATACTTGAGTTGATTTCAATCTTCATAAGTTTCTTAACACTTGTTTTATGTTCTAACATGTGATTTATCCTGGAGTATGTTTTATATGCACTTGAGAAAACTATGTATTCTGCTGCCATTGGATTAAATGTTCTGTGTATGTCTGCAAGGTCCGTTTAGTCAAAAGTGTAGCTTAAGTCAAATTTTTCATTTTTGGTTTTCTATCTGGATGAACTGCCCATTGCTGAAAGTGGGGCACTGACATCACCTACTATTATTATATTGCCCTATATTCCCCCCTTTAGATCTATAAACGTATGCTTTGTATATTTCAGTGTTTTGATGTTGCCTGCATATACATTGCCAGTTGTTATGTCTTCTTGATGAATTGACTCCTTCTTTGTCTCTTGTGGCACTTTTTGTTGTAAAGTATATTTTTTCAGATATTAGTGTAGCTACCCCTGCTCTTTTTTGGTTTCTATTTATATGTAATCTATTTTTCCATCCCTTCTCTTTCAGTCTATGTATGTCCTTAAAGGTGAAATTAGTTTTGTAGGCATAATATAGCTGGGTTTTGTTTTGTTATTTATCTAGCTACTCTGTGTCTTTAGATTAGCATACTTAGTCCATTTACATTTAAAGTAATAATTGATAGGTAAAGATATACTATTGCCATTTTATTAATTTTTCTGGTTGCTTTTGTAGATCCTTTGTTTCTTTCTTCCTCTCCTGCTGTCTTCCTTTGTGATTTGGTGATTTTCTGTAGTGGTATGCTTTTATTGCTTTTTTTTTTTTTTTTTTACTTTTGTATATGCTATAGGTTTTTGCTTTGTGGTTACCATGGTGCTTATGCAAAACATCTTTTAGCTACACAAGACCATTTTAAGCTGATAACAACTCTGACTGCATACAAAGTGTCTGCACTTTTTCTGCTCCTCCCCAATTTTACATCTTTGATTTCACAGTTTACATCTTTTTATATTGTGTATACATTCAGAAGTTAATATTAACAGAGTTATTTTTAATGCTTTTGTCTTATATCTTTTAACCTTTATACCAGAGTTAAAAGTGATTTACATACCACCATGGCAGTACTAGAGTATTTTGAATTTCACTAAATGTTTACTAGTGAGAAAACATACTTTCATATGTTTTCATGTTACTTACCAGTGGTCTTTCATTTCACCTTAAAGAATTTTCTTTAGCATTTCTTGTAAAACAAGTCTGGTGGTGATTAATTTCCTCAGCTTCTGTTTGCCTGGGAAAGTCTTTATCCCTCTTTTCTAAAGCACAGGTTTTCTGGGTAAAGTATTCTTGGCTGGCAGTTTTTTTTCTTTTAACACTTTAAATAAATCAGTCAAGGGGGGAGAAAAGATGGCCAACTAGACATAGCCAGAAAGAGCTTTGCCCACTGATAGACTAGACCATCAAGAAGACTGGCACATTTTTAAGTAGATCTTCATAAGGCATTGAGAGTGGATGAAGGGAGGACACAGACTCTGGCATAAAGCAAGAGGAAGCTGAGAACCTGGCACAGGGTTGTCAACCACAAAGACTCGTTGCTGGCCCCAAGTGGCTCCTGGGAAAGAGGCGAGTTAAATATGCATGGAATGGCCCACTTTTGCCACAAGCTCTGGAAGCCTGGCTGCAGGATACCCCATGTTCCCCATGGACATGTGAGCTGGCACAGAAAACTGTTTGGAGAGTTGCCAGAGAGAGGACTCCAGCCTGTACAGAATCCAAGGGTTTGCTATGGAAATGGCTACAATGGAGCATGGCCAGGGATGCCCATCACCCAAGGCTCATCACGTTCCTCTAGGTGGCATTGTCCTTTATTGACTGTTGGACCTGGACAGAACAGGGCTATCTTGCCTCTGAGATGGGGCTAGTCTGATTTGGATGCACCCTGTCTGGTGGCCTCTCCCAAGGTTCTTGCCTGTCTGCACTTGCTTGTAAGGAAGCCTCAGGTGTCCAACCAGGACACTTCCCAGTGGCCACTGTCATGACTCTTTTGTTGGCAGACACCACCCCCCAACCCACCAACTGTCAGAGAGTTTCTCCAAATAAGCCCCCACTGGCAAGCACCCACCCTCGGCCTCCCACAACTGCTTTGCTTGTGCAAACCCACCCACCCACTCCCCCCACATCTTTGCCAGATTACATTCAACTGCAGTCTTCCCCCAATGCTTCATTGGTGTGTGTCCATGTGTGGACCTCACCACCCAACCACAATCAGTGTGTGTACATGCAAACATCACCACCACTGTCCTGCCCTTGTGGGCATGTGCATGTGTGGAACCCACAACCCCACTGCCATTGGCATGAATACCTGCATTTAAAATCCACCACCCCACTGCCACTGCTGCTGCCAATATGTGTGCATACCCAACTACATGACCATCTTGCCAACACTGGTGCATGCGCACAGACTCCACCATGCTGCCACCCCACTCCTGACATGCATGGACCACACCACACTGCTGCCACCAGCACACATGTACATGCAAACCATGCTGCACTGCTAGTTCATGTATACATACCCTGCGACACCACTGCCCTACCACCACTGGTGTATGCATGTGGACACTGCTGCTACTGCTACAGTGAAACACTTTGGCTGGAACTCCCCCAAACCCCACATTGGAATATTATTACCAGTTGACCAAGAACACCTTAGCCCCTGCAGCAGAGCATGTGTTTAACCTAAAGGGACTAGCAAATAAAGCTGTGGGCTGGCTCCCAGATTTCTAAGCTAGCCTTTGCACCCTGAAATCATCCAGAAACAAAGCCAGTCAACTGAACCCAACTTATACCACAATCAAACTCTGAATGGCATCACAGAATATAAAAGCAAAAAGCCCCATCCAAAGAACAGCAACTTCAAAGATTAAAGGAACATCAGCCTACACAAATGAGAAAGTATCAGCACAAGAAAAATGGCAACTAAAAAAGCCAGAGTGTTTTCTTACCTCCAAACAACCACAGTAGCTCCCTAGCAATGATTCTTAACCAGGCTGAAATGGCTGAAATGAAAGACATAGAATTCAGAATCTAGATGGCAACAGAGATCATCGATATTCAGGAGAAAGTTGAAACCTGATCCAAGGAATCTAAGGAATCCAGTAGTATAATACAAAAGCTGAAAGATGAAGTATCCATTTTAAGTAAACTAAACTGATCCTGATAAAGCTGAAAGACTCACTACAAGAACTTCATAATACAATTGGAAGTATTAACAGCAGAATCGACCAAGCAGAGGAAAGAATATCAGAGCTTGAAAGCTGGTTCTTTGAATCAACTCAGTTACACAAAAATAAAGAAAATAGAATGTGAAAAAATGAATAAATCCTCTAAGAAGTATGGAATTATGTAAAGAGACCAAAACTACAACACATTGGTGTCCCTGAAAGAGAGGGAGAGAGAGCAAGCAACTTGGAAAACATATTTGTCAATGAAAATTGTCCCAACCTCACTAGAGACGTCAACATTAAAATTCAGGAAATTCAGAGAACCCCTGCAGGATACTATAAAAGATGACCATACCACAGTTAAGCCCTCAATGGCATCAAAAAATATAAAAGCAAAAGCCCCATCCAAAGAACAGCAACTTCAAAGATTATAGGAACATCAGCAGATCTGTACACAGGTTTCTTTCACATTCATCTCAGAGAATCTGATGACTACCTGTCTTGGGGATGTATTTGAACGAAGATATGACATACTAGAATCTGTGGGCCATCCCCAAGACACATAGTTATCAGATTCTCCAAAGTGAACATGAAAGATAAAATATTAAAGGCAACTAGAGAGAAGGAACAGGTCATCTAAGAAAAGGGAACCCAATCAGGCTAACAGAAGACCTTTCAGTAGAAACAGCCAGAAGAGATTGGGGGCCTATATTCAACATTCTTAAAGAAATCCCAACCAAGAATTTCATACTCAGCCAAACTACCCTTCACAAATAAAGGAGAAATAAGATCCTTTTTGGAAAACCAAATGCTGAGGAAATTCCTTACCACTACACCTGCCTTACAAGAGGTCCTTAAGGGAATGCTAAACATGGAAATGAAAGACCATTACTGGTCACCACAAAAACACACTCAAATACATAGACCATTGTCACTATGAAGAAACTACAAAATCCAGTCTGCATAACAGCCTGCTGACAACACGATGAGAGAATCAAATCCTCACATACCAATATTAACCTTTGAATGTAAATGCGTTTAACACCCCACTTAAAATGCACAGAGTGGCAAGTTGGATAAAGAAGCAAGACCCAATTGTATGCTGTCTTCAAGAAACCAGTCTCACATGCAATGACACCCACAGGCTGAAAATAAAGCGATAGAGAAAGATCTATCAAGAAAACTTAAAAAGAGAGAGAGAGAGAAAGAGCAAGCATAGTTTGCAATTCTTAATTCAGACAAAATAGACTTTAAACCAACAATGATCAAAAAGGGCAAAGAATAGTGTTACATAGTGATAAAGCATTCAATTCAACAAAGAGACTTAACTATTCTAAATATATATGCACCCAACATTGGAGAATCTAGATTCATAAAACAATTTCTTAGAGAACAATGAAGAGACTTAAATAACCATACAATGATAATAAGAAACATGAACACCTCACTGACAGTATTAAAGAGATCATTGAGGCAGAAAACTGACAAAGATATTCAAGACCTAAATTTGACAGTTGACAAAATAGACCTAACAGATATCTTTAGAACACTCCATCCAATAACATCAGAATATTCATTCTTCTCATTGGCACATACTGTAAAATTGGCCACATGCACAGACATAAAGCAATTCTCAACAAATTTATAAAAAATGAAATTATACCAACCACACTCTTGGACCACTGTATGACAAAAATAGGAATAACTAGGCCAAGGCAAGTGGATCACAAGGTCAGGAGATGGAGACCATCTTGGCCAACATGTTGAAACCCTGTCTCTACTAAAATACAAAAAATTAGCTGGGCATGGTGATGTGTGCCTATAGTCCTAGCTACTCAGGAGGCTGAGGCAGAGGAATCACTTGAACCCAGGAGGTGGAGATTGCAGTGAGCCGAGAACCTGCCACTTCACTCCAGCCTGGCTACAGAGCGAGACTCCATCAAAAAAAAAAAAGAAAAGAAAGAAAGAAATAACTACCAAGAAGATCTCTCAACTTACACCGTACAGTTACATGGAAATTAATGTCCTCCTGAATGACCTTTGGGTAAACAATGAAATTAAGGCAAAAATCAAGAAATTTCTTGAAACCAGTGAAAACAAAGATACAACACACCAGAATTTTTGAAGTACAGCAAAATCAATGCTAAGAGGAAAGTTATAGCACTAAATGCTCACGTGAAAGAGTTAGAAAGATTTCAAATTAACAACATAACATCACACCTTGAGGAACCAGAAAAACAAAAGCAAACCAACCCAAAAGGTAGCAAAAGAAAATAACCAATCTCAGAAATAAACTAAATGAAATGGAGACATGAAAAACCATACAAAAGATCAGTGAAGAAAAGTTGGTTCTTTAAATAAATAAATAAGATTGATAGACTGCAAGCTAGGCTAGTAAAGAAAAAGAAGAAAATCCAAATCAATACAATCAGAAATGAAAAGGGGAACATTACCACTGACTTCACAATAATACAAAAATCCCTCAGAGTCTATTACAAACACCTCTATGCACACAAACTAGAAAATCTAGAACAAATGGATAAATTCCTGAAAACATACAGCCTCCCAAGATTGAGTCAGGGAGAAATTGAAACCCTGAACAGACCAATGAGTTCTGAAATTTAATCAATAATAAAAAAAAAACCTACCCACCAGGAAAAGCCCAGGACCAGACAGATTCACAGCCAAAATCTACCAGATGTATAAAGAAAAGCTGGTACCAAGCCTACTGAAGCCATTCCAAAAAGTTGAGGAGGAGAGATTCCTCCATAACTCATTCTGTGAGGCTAGTGTCATTCTGATACCAAAACCTGGCAGAGACACAGTAAAAAAAAGGAAACTTTAGGACAAAAACTCTGATGAACATAGATGCAAAAATCCTCAACAAGATACTAGCAAACCAAATCCAGCAACATATTGAAAAGCTAATCCACCACAATCATGTAGGCTTTATCCCTGGAATGCAAGGTTGGTTCAACATATGCAGATCAATAAATGTGATTCAGCACATAAACAGAACTAAAAACAAAAACCACATGATCATCTCAATAGACACAGAAAAGGCTTTCAATAAAATTCAACATTACTTCATGTTAAAAAACTCTCAACTAACTAGGCATTGAGGTAACAAACCTCAAAATAATAAGAGCTGTCCATGACAAGCCCACATCTAATGTCATTCTAAATAGGTAAAAGCTGGAACCATTTTCCTTGAGAACTGGAACAAGACAAGGATGCCCACTCTTAGCACTCCTATTCAATACAGTACTGGAAGTCCTAGCTAGAGCAATCAGACAAGAAAAGAAATAAAATGCATCCAAATAGGAAGAGAGGAAGTCAAACTATCTGTTTGCAGATAATATAATTTTATTCCTAGAAAAACCCCATAGTCTCTGCCCAAAAGTTCCTAGAGCTGATAAACAACTTCAGTAAAGTTTCAGGATACAAAATCAATGTACAAAAATCAGTAGCATTTCTATACACCAATAACATCCAAGCTATGAGCCACATTAGGAATGAAATTCCACTCACGATAGCCACAAAAAGAATTAAATACCTAGGAATACAGCTAACTGGGAGGTGGTGAAAGATATCAACAATGAGAATTACAAAACACTGCTGAAAGATATCAAAGATGACACAAACAAATGGAAAAATATTCCATGCTCGTAGATAGGAAGAATCAATAGTGTTAAAATGGCCATACTGCCTGAAGCAATTTATAGATTAAATGCTATTCCTATCAAACTACCAATGACATTTTTCACAGAATTATAAAAAAAAAACTATTCCAAAATTCATATGAAACTAAAAAAGAGCTCAAATAGCCAAAGAAATTTGAAGCAAAAAGAACAAAACCAGAGGCATCATGCTACCTGACTTCAAACTACAAACTATACTACAAGGCTACAGTAACCAAAATAGCATGATATTAGTACCAAAACAGACACATAGTCCAATGGAGCAGTTTAGAGAACCCAGAAATAAAACTGCACGTCTACAACCATCTGATCTTCAATGAAGCTGACAACAACAAGCAATGGGGAAAGGATGCCCTGTTCAGTAAATGATGCTGCAATAACTGGCTAGCCAGATGCAGAAGAATGAGATTGGACCCTTTCCTTTCACCACATATAAAAATCAACTCAAGATGGATTAAAGATGTAAATGTAAAAACTAAAAACCCTGGAAGGAAACCTAGAAAATATCATTCTGGACATAGGCCCAGGCAAAGATTTTATGATGAAGACTCCAAAAGCAATTGCAACAAAAACAAAAATTGACAAGTGGGACCTAATTAAACTAGGTCGCAGCAAATGAAACTATCAGCAGAGTAAGTAGACAACCGACAGAATGGGAGAAAATATTTGCAAACTATGCATCTGACAAAGGTCTAATATCTAGAAACTATAAGGAACTTAAATCAATAAGCAAAAACCCCATTAATTACCTAGGAATACAGCTAACTGTATTTTCAACAACCCTATTTTAAAATAATCAAAGAACATGAACAGACACTTCTCAAAATAAGATATACACATGACCAACAAGCATATGAAAACATGCTAAACATCACTAATCATTAGAGAAATGCAAAGCAAAACCACAATGAGATACACTTCACACCATTCAGAATGGCCATTATTAAAAATTCAAAAAATAACAGATGCTGGCAAGGTTGAAGAGAAAAAGGAATGCTTATATACTGTTAGTGGGAATGTAAATTAATTCAGCTGCTGTAGAAAGCAGTTTGGACATTTCTCAAAGAACTTAAAACAGAGCTAACATTTGACCCAGCAATCCCATTACCAGGTATACGTACAAAGGAATATAAATTGTTCTAGCATAAAGATACATGTACATGAATGTTCATCACAACACTATTCATGATAGCAAAGACATGGAGTCAACCTAAATGCCCATCAATGGTGGACTGGATAAAGAAAATGTGATACATATACACATGTATCACATGTGGAATACTATGCAGCCATAAAAAAGAACAAAATCATGTCCCTTGCAGCAACATGGATGTACCTGGAGGCCATTATCCTAAGCAAATTAATGCAGAAACAAAAAACTAAATACTACATGTTTTCACTTTTAAGTGGGAGCTAAACATTTAGTACATATGGACACAAAGAAAGGAATAATAGACTCCATGGCCTACTTAAGGGTGGAGGGTGGGAGGAGGGTAAAGACATAAAAAAATTACCTATTGGGTATTATGCTTCTTACTTGGGTAATGAAACAATCTGTACACCAAACTCCCACAACATGCAATTTACCCATGTAACAAATCTGCATATGTACTCCCTGAACCTAAAATAAAATCTGAAAAAAAAAATCAATCAATCAATCTATAAAATGTTTGAATGGTGGGGAAATATATACGTAAAATTCCACTCTCTCCAGGCAAGACTTTTGCTGAGACATTTGATAGCCTTATTAGGGTTCCCTTGTATGTGATATCCTTATTTTCTCTTGCCTCTTTGAAAATTATTTCTGTCTTTGATTTTTGACACATTGATTATAAAGTCTCTTGGTGTAAACTTCTTTGGACTGAATCTGATTGGAGACTTTTGAACTTCATGTACCTGGATGGTCATATCTTTCTCATACTTGGGAAGTCTGCAGCCATTATTTCTTTAAATAAGCTTTCTGTCCAGTTCTGTCTCTCTTCTCCTTCTCTAACTACTGTTATGCAAATGTTAGCTCTCTTGATGGAGTTCCATAGATCTGATTCCATAAACTTTCTTCATTCCTTTTTATTTTTTTAAATTTTTTTCTCTGCTGATTGGACTATTTCAAATAATCTGTCCTTGAATTCACTTATTCTTTCTTCTGCTTGATCTAGCCTGCTATTGAAGCTCTCTATTGCATTTTGTAGTCGTACTTCATAATTCAGTCATTGTGTTTATCAGATCTAAAACTTCTGTTTTCTCTTTGTTTAGCTTTCCATTTTGTTCTTGTATTGTTTTCCTGTTTTCATTAACATATTTATCTGTGTTCCCTTGTAATTCAGTGAGCTTCTTTGGAATAATTATTTTGAATTCTTTGACAGGTCTTCTGTTGACCTCCAGTCCTTTAGGGTCAGTTCCTGGAATTTTTGTTCCTTTGATGTTGACACATTTTTCTTATTCCTCACACTTTTCTCATTCCTGATTAGTATAGCCTTGTGAAGATATCTGCATATTTGAAGTTGTCACATATTTCAGACTTTATGGACTGGCTGTAATTTAAAAAAAAAGGAGGTGGGGTTCATGTGCAAGGGATGGAAATGGCGTGCACTGTGGCATCAGGTCTAGTGATTCTGGGCACCTCATGTTGGGGCATGCTGCTGCTCCAAGTCTGTGGTTGGGGAGGCACCCAGTATCTCATCAGCTTAGGCAGCTGGGGTTTGTGATATAAGCTACTATGTGATCCCTGGTGGCAAGAGCTGTGGGAGGTCCACAGTGGCAGTGAGGACTGCTCTAGTCCTTAGTGGCTCCTCTTGGTCCAGCAGCAGGGGGCCAAGGTAAGTAATGGTGGGGGCAGGGAGCTGTGATGGGAGGCCCAGGCCATTTGATGTCATGTGTGTAAGTAGCTGCACTGTAACCCTGAGCTGGGGTGCCTGTAGTGGCAGTAGCTGTGGTGGCTCCAAGGAGAGAGGAGTGATGGTTCTCTGAGCTAGGGTGCTCACTGTGACAACAGCAGAGGTGGCTCCAGGGTGTTGGGAGGAAGAGGGATTGTGCCTCAGGTACCTGGAGACCGTGAAGGAAAAAACTGCAGGGCCCTCAATGGTGAAGGCTATAGGAAATCTGTTGTGGCTGTGCTAGCTATTGTTTACCTCTTTAGCAAAAGCTGCTGGGATCCTCTGTGGGGCAAGCTGATAGGGTCTGCAACAGCAAACATTGCAGGGTTCTTAGTGGTGAAAGCTACAGAGGGGTACATGATAACTGTAAGTGTTGTTGGGATACGCAGCAGAGACACATACTAGAGTCCTGTATAGAGCAGAATAATAGCAACTGTGGTGACTCTCACAACATAGCTGATGCCAGTAAGCCCGCATTGCTCTTCTTTGTTCCTAGACTTTTCCATATGTCCCAGGTTTGCCATTTTCCCCAGCAATCTGGGTAGGGTGATTTGGGCAGTTCCTGAAAGGCTGGGGAAGCTGGTTATTCATCCTCCCCTTCCTTTCTCTGTGAGAGGGACTTGCTAACCAAAGAGATCACTCTCCATGCTGAGCAGTGCCAGCACTGGGGATGGGGTGATGCAGGCAAAATGAAACTGTTCTTTCTTCACTTTTTGTGTAATTATTCTTGAGTTTTTTACTCTACTGTATTACTACATCTTTTGGACTCCTGAGCCCTTCCAGAGTTATTTATCTTCATGAATAGCTGCCAAATTATTGCTCTCTGTGGGAGGAATGGAGGCTGTGATCTCCTACTCTGCCGTCTTCCTTTGCCTTTTTCTTATTACTTTGTAAGAATTCTTTATGTATTAAAAGGAAATTGGTCCTTTATCTGTCCTGCCAGTTTGTCATTAGTCCTTTTAACTTATTCTAATTCTTACCACAAAATTTTTTTAAAAGTTAAATACAACAAATATTCTGCCCTAAGAATTAATTCATTAATCATCAAATTTTTTAAGTGCCAACTATACATCAATTACTATCCTAGGTACTTAGGATACCTCAGTGGACAAAAAGGACAAATATCCCTGTGCTCATAGAGCTTGATTCAAATGAAAAAGAGGGCAGTAGCAATATGCATGATGAGTGCCTGTAAAAAAAAGTTATGTGGTATAACAGAAAGTAACCGTTATGGAGGACAGGGAAGGTAGACCTATCTAATGGGAATTGGGGGTGCAGAGTGGGTGTCATGGTAAAAGTAGGTCATAATATTAAATAGGGAGATCAGGATAGTCATTGAGAAAGTAAGACTTGAGCAGAAACCTGAAGAGTGTGGGGAAATTCACCAAGTGGACATCTAAGGGAGTTGCATTTTACTTAAAAGGAGGGCCTAGGCAAATGACCCACGGCTGCCTGGCAGGCCACAGGAATACCAAGCGGGGAGTGTTACTGGAGCCACATTAGCTAGAAGGATAGTTACAGGAAATGGAGTCAAAAAGGTATAGGGATGGGGGAGATCACATATTACTCAGGACTTCTGTGTAATGACTTTATTCTGAGTGAAATGAGGAGTCTACATTTTAGACAGCTCCATCAGGAATAGAATAGGGGAAAATGTAGGGGAATAAAGATAGAAACTAGAGACAGGTAAGCGACCATTGCAATCATCTCTCCAGTGGATTAGAACAGGATGATAACAAGGAGAGGAACAGGCAGATTCTAGATATATTTTGATCATATAGGTTGTGTGATTTCTTGATCAGTTAATTGTGGGGTATGAGGAGAAAAGAGACATCAGGAATGGCTCCATGATTTTGTCTTTAACATCCTGGTAGTTGTAATCAACTGAGATGGTGAAAGGATGTGGGTAGGGCAGGTGCTGGCGGTGATATGAGAGTTTCATTTTGCATAGTCTGAGTTTCAGCGGTCTGTTAACCTTATAGTTAGGAGAGGTACCACCTATTCAGTTAGATTTATGAGTTTAAAGATTAAAAGAATAGTTTGGGCTGGAAAAATAACTTTTGTAATAGTCTGGCTGTGGAAAATTATACTTTAAAGTCCATAAACTGGGTGATCACTAAGAAAGTAAATGTTGATAATATGCTACCTGGAACCTGAGTACTCCAGTAGTAAGAGGCTAAGGAGAAGTTGAGGAAATAACAAAGGAGACTGAGCAAAACAGTGTGTGAGATGGGATAAAAACCAAGAACGTAGATTGCCTGTAAACAACGTGCTGTGTACCAGAGAGGAGAGTGATTAGCTCTGTGAAATGCTGATAATAGATCAAGATGAGGACTGACACTTGTCTGTGAGATTTGGCAACGTGAAGGTCATTGGTGATCTTGAGAAGAGGAGTTTAAATTGAATGGTGAAGGCAAAAGCCTGATTGAAGTGGGTTTAAGAGAAAACAAGAGAAGAAATGGAAATGACAAGCGTAAACAATTATTTCAAGAGGTTTTGCTGCAGGAGAGCATAGAAACAGAGAAATAGCTGGCCTGGCAAAGGAAGTGGGATTGAGAGAGTTCTTTTTGAAGATGGAAAAAAAAATCACAGCATTTTCAAATGCTGATGGGGAATATCTGGTAGAGAGAGAGAAAATGATAATGTGAGAAAGAGAGAGGGAAGTATTACTGAATTAATGTTTGAATAGGCAGAAAGAGAGGGGTTCATGTTGAGTAACATGGTATGGTAGTTCACCTGAGTAATGTAGAGGCAGATGCTCAAAAGTGGGGAGTGTGGTTTGGAGAGTCTGGAATTTCTCTTCTGATCACTTTATTTTCCTCAGTGAACTCTAGTTTCACTATAGGAAAGGTCTTCAACTCAGAGTGAAGTTGGTGGAACAAGTGTTGAAGGTTTGAGAATGGAGGAGAAGGTATAAAATAGTGCTTCAGAGAGGGAGAAAGTGCATGCATTAGGGAAAAGGACCCTTCAAAATGGTGACTTGAAACCACACAAAGCCAAGAGAGACATGCAGAACCTAAGCGTATATCACTTAAACATTGTAAGAGACCTAAAGAGAAGCAAAATCCAAATGAAGGAGAGAAGAGTGTCAGATACTGGCTTTTTGAACTAATACAGCCTAATCATAACTTGAAAATTCAGTACTGGATGACTTGAATCTTAGGAATGACAGCATGGATTGATATTTCCTATTGGCCTTAAGATTTTCAAATTGAGCTTCCTTATTATCCTAAGAAAAATTGCACTGAGTCTCTGCAACCCCAGATCACCCAAATTTCTGGCCAATATTTATTGTTAGTCAACTGGAATGATGTATTCTAAAAATTCTTTGGTTAAGACCATCCCCAAATAATTTGGATTGACCCACACCCTGCTAATTTTTGTATTTTTATAGAGACAGGGTTTCATCATGTTGGCCGGGCTAGTCTCAAACTCCTGACCTCATGATCCGCCCACCTCTGCCTCCCAGAGTGCTGGGGTTACAGGCATGAGCCACCACACCCAGCCCCATTGCTTCCTTAGTAGGAAAGTCTATTTTAACTCCAAATAAGTGTAAAATTAAATACAGAGATGATGAAGTAAATATAACCTATATTAGCGATGCTTTTGTTTTAAGGACTTAGATGAATGAATCTTAGTAGAGTCACAAACTAGCTTGTGGTTCCCATAAAATGCTTAGCTGAATCATCCTTTGATGGGGAATTGTTATTCTAAGTGGAAATGTTAGTAAGATAATCTGGAACATTGTCAGTAGCATATGACTTTCAACACTTAAAAGTTTAACTTGCTACAATTACAAGGCTTATTTAAGTACCCATGAAGGTTTCATATGCTAATAAGACTTTTGAGATTCTAAAAATCCAGTTGGATTTATCAGATTTATAAATGTAGCTTAAAATGTTAAAAAGTTTGTTTGTAAGCAAAAACCTCCTTAAGTGTACTTGATTAGATAATAGACTAATAGGACTATATTTAAATTATCTTAAAAGCTTCAGGAAGAACTAGGTATTTGAATTTGTACCTAAAATAAATTGAGACAGATTGGATAAAGAAAGTGTTGTACGTGTATACCATGGAATACTATTCAGCCATAAAAAAGAACAAAATCATGGATTTAGCAGGAACATGGTTGGAGCTGGAGGCCATTATCTTTAGCAAACTAATACAGGAACAGAAAACCAAATACCACAAGTTCTCACTTATAAGTGGGAAGTAAATGATAAGAACTTACGAACACAAAGAAGGAAACATCAGACACTGAGGTCTAGTTGAAGGTGGAGGGTGGGAGGAGGGAGAGCAGAAAAGGTGACTATTGGGTACTGGGCTTAATTCCTGGGTGATAAAATAATCTGTACAACCAACCCCCATGACGTGAGTTTACCTGTGTAACAAACCTTCACCTGTACCCCTGAACCTAAACTAAAAGTAAAAAATACATAAATAGAATGAATTGAATACAATTTTTAAAATCATTTATTTTGGACACCGTATTTGCTTTCAAGGTCATCTCAAAATCCTCATTGACATTTTTATTTATGGTTTATGACTATTTCTCTGACATCTTCTGGGTTCCATGGAATTTATTTTGAAATAAAATCAGTGAGTGACATGGTATATTTTTCCATTTAGTCAATCAATGATTATACCACTATCTTTTCGGACCATATTTGAACTTTAATCATGTACTAAATTCCCGGGTGTGTTTGTCCATTTCTTGACTCTCTGTTTGCTCTTATTGTTCAGCCTGTTTCTTCCATAGTACATAATTATTTTAATTATTCTCATTGCATAATGTCATATTCTCTCATAGCTTGAAGTCATATCATTTTGTTTATTTTATAGAATTTTTCTGAATATTCTCAAATGCTTATTTTTTAGATGATCTTGAGTATCATTTTGTTAATATAAAAATACTTAAATGGTAATATTTTAATTTGAAGAACATTGAATTTGTATTTTGTTACAAACATATACTTAAATCAGAAATAGTGGTTTTACTGTGTCAATTGGCTCTTGAATACTTATTGAGATGATCATATTTTTTCCTCTTTTGACCTATTAATGTAATGAACTATATTAATTAAGTTCTTTAAGTAGAAATAGTCTTGGATTCCTGAGATAAACTCTACTTGATTGAGAATCCTTATTGTTTAAATTTATTGCTGAATTATATTTGCTAATATTTGGAGATTTTCTAAATTATATTTATTGTTATGGGTCTGTTAACTTATTTGTCTTTCTTGGGGTTAATGTTGCATGTCGTATTTTATCAGAAAATTATTTATTTTAGCCAAATATTATTAATTGCTTGGAAATTCTAAAAATTCTCTTTATTTGTATTATATGGTAGGGTGTTTCCCCTCTCTTCATTTGTGCCTATTAATGCTGTCTCCTGTTTTAAATTCTTAGTGTACCCACTGGCATATCTCCTCATCATTCCTGGTTGGTCTTTGATCTTTGTTTCAACTCTATTTCAGTTATCTTCCTCTTTGGTTTCTTCCTTGTAACTTATTTTTATTTGTTCATAACTTTTTAACTTTTGCTTTCTTAAGTTTAGTTTGTGGGTTTTTTTCCTGAGCTTTTAATACTAAAAAAGCCCAAATCATTTATTTCAGTCTCTCATTTGATATGTTTGTCTGTGATTTTTTTTTTTCACTGAGCATAGCCTTATTTGTATTCATAGGTTTTATCTTTATCATCATTGTTTTATAGATAGTCTGATTATATTTCAATTTCTCCATTCAATCAAGAGTTAAGTGAGAATTTCTTGCATTTTCCAGTGGTTGGTTGGCAATACTTTATTCTAAATAAAAAAATCTATAATTAATCCTTTGCCGATGTATGCTTTTTAGTTCTAATATATCAATGATTATTGTAACATACATTAAAATCTTGCAGAATTCATAGCACTAGATTTCTTTATGTCTACATGATACCAACATGAATGTGATTAAATAAAAAGTTTAGAAGTAAACGTATTTTTCCCACCTGAGTAACATACCCTGAATTAAAACGTATGCATGTGAATTGGCTCTTACTCTTTAGAATTTCAGTTTCATTTTTCAGTGAAAATACAGAGTATGGCTCTAACATATTTGAAGAAAAAATACATATAAATTATCAGGCACAGGGTAAATCTGGAGATTATACATAGCAGAGCTTTGGACCACTTTTTCAGAAAAGCAAAACTTCAAACTTTCATAGCTCTGGAAAGAGTAGAAAGTTAATCAGATAGCCTGATCCTATATTAAACTCTAATTTCTAGACCCACTACCAATTCTTCCCACTTCCTCCTAGTTTGCTACCTCCTAACTACTATATTAAAACACAGAAAATGAGAAGGAAAAAAAATAAGTTCCTATTTTTCTACCACCCACAGATAATAATTTTAACATTTTTAAAGATTCAATTAATATCGTATGTATAATATTCCTAATGAGAAGGACTAATCCCTTAAATCTTTTTCTGTTTCTTCTTTTCAAATCTAGTTATCTTCCTCCTAGATGCTCACAGCCATCATCTTTCCCAATTAGAAAAAAAAAAAAAAATTGTGACAGGTGTTTTCATTCCCCTGGGACTTTAAGAAAACAAGATGTACTTAATGCCTACATATTCTACAGACAGATGGTAAAAGGAAATCTTTCCTTTCTGATCAGTAGCTCAGTGCCCTGTGTTGAGTTCTCTGGGCCTTGGGAAGGGCATGTGCTCCTGCAGAGGGGGGAGCCGCAAAGGCAGAAAATCAAGAAAACATTAAAGGACTAAAATATTTTCACTGAGATTCTTTCACTTGGAATAAGAGTAATTTTGACATTTTTATCCAAGCTCCAATATCCCTTCTAACACTACTAAAATTAAAAGCAAATTTTAGTAATGAGGGCTATTGAACAATGTTTCTGCACAGCCAAAGAGATAAATTTGAAAATATTGGAACTATTCCACAGTGACCAAGTGTTGCAAAAGCGATGTGTGATTTCTTGGAAATCAGGGTTAAGTCACAGAAAAACTGTACTATACCAAGGGGAATCCTAACAAGACTTTGTCTCATGTGTCTAAAGCACTATTATCTGCTTAATATAGCCATAAATTTTGATCAGCTCAGGTTGGCAAAAAATGGAACAACAACAACAAAAGAAAAAAAAAACAAAAACCTCTGCTTGTCTGGACTTGTATTTGATCAATGAATAGAATGAAATGAAAAGGCTGCTTGCAAAAAAGGAGAATATTCCTTAATATTGGCTAGTATTTAGTCAAATTGTGTCCCTTCAACCCCCAGAAACAACTGCGGAATCTTTTCTGGAGGTCAGAGAAGTAAATAGGTAAGAAAGCCCTTTTTGCGTCGCTAATTCCACGTTTTGAAGAAGGACAGAACCCATCGAAGAAGAGAAGAGTGGCAATGACGGTGATCTTGGTAACAGTGATGGTGATAGCTCTTACTATATCCTAGACATCATGCTAAGTTTTTCATCCTAAATATCTCATTAAGTTGCACAGTACTAGGTGTGTTCTGCCTGAAGGGCAAAGCAGATGACATATAACTCAGTATCACACAGTAGCAATGTATAAAATATTGACAGATACAAAGGATAAATATTATCATAATACAAACTAGAAGAAAGGCATAATGCCTTTAACACTGCATCTTCCATAGGGGTCATAAGTCAGTGATGCTAGCCATCACCCAAAGTTGAGAGGCATGTTTTCATTGCCACTACAGAGACTAGATGCAGAGATCAGCTTCACCTTGGTATTTGCCACAGACTAAAGGACAGTACAATGTACTCATGTAGTCATTCACTCATTCTCTCATTCATTCACCAAACATTTATAGTGCATGTGTGTGCAAGATACTATGCCAATTTCATAGGAGATTCAAACACTAATAATGGCACAAATAGATGTAAAACTGCAGCTTGACAAGTGCTATGGAAAAAAGTTTCACGTGAAAATAACAGTGTATAACAGAAAAATCTAACCTAGTTATACAGTTAAGGAAGGTTCTCCTGAGGAAATTACACTTGAGCTGAGGTCTGAAGAATAAGTAGGTGTTAACTAAGCAAAGAAAGCACAATCAAAGGGTAGCATGACCAGAGGCCCTGTGGTGAGAAGAAGGAAGACATCAATGAAAGGTGTGGGAAACCTTGAGTTCAGTGTGGAACAAGTTGAGTTGTAGCCATCTTTGAGACACACAAGATAACAGAGTCTAGATATTAGGAGAGTTCAGAGAATGCAGTTATAACTTTGTGAATCATCTGCAAATTTGAAGTAATTAACAGATGCCACAAAACCAAATAAAGCCAGTTCACTGCACATATGCACACGCACATACGCGCACATAAACACGCACACGAATGCTTTAAACCTTTTTTTTTTTTTTTTTTTTTCTGAGACGGAGTCTCGCTCTGTCGCCCAGACTGGAGTGCAATGGTGCGATCTCGGCTCACTGTAAGCACCGCTTCCCGGGTTCATGCCATTCTCCTGCCTCAGCCTCCTGAGTAGCTGGGACTGCAGGCGCCCACCACCACGCCTGGCTAATTTTTTGTATGTTTTAGTAGAGACGGGCTTTCACCGTGTTAGCCAGGATGGTCTCCATCTCCTGACCTCGTGATCCACCCGCCTCGGCCTCCCAAAGTGTTGGGATTACAGGCGTGAGCCACTGCGCCCGGCCATGCTTTAAACCTCTTACCCTGTCTTTGGGTGGAAGCAGCTCCAGACTTCCCACCTAGTTCCAACTTGTTAGATATGAAATAATATGGAATTTTTTTCAGCTATTATTTTCTGGAGCTCAAGGTATCAGATATCTCTTTGCTTTGCAGACATTTTATGAATACTTTTCATGGTGAAGAAAATATTCTCAAGGTTTAAAAATAGTTTTTTGTCAGTTTACGATTCTATTTCTACCAGGGAATTTACAATAACCATTTAGAAATGTTCTCTGTAGTCAAGAAAATGGGAAAAAATAACTGTCAAATGAAGAATATTATATTCAAAAAGTTGGTAGCAAACTTTTCACTTGAGGGTCTCGGTTCTCCCAAATTTAGATTTTGTTTTGAAATTTCCTGTTCTGAGTTCAAACATGTAATCTCATTCTGGAGGCTACATAAAATGTGAATGGTGACTACTTGCATTTTGATAAATTGTTCATATCTAGGGACTTCAAAATGGAAGTCACTGTCACCATTTTAATGTATTAAGGGACGGTTATGTGCAGATGGTATACATAGTCATTTCCTGAGTGTACAGGAGCCTGGGGTAAGTTGATTCGTGACTTAATGATTTTTATCAGAATGAAATAAGCATTTGATCTTTGGATTTGATCACCTTCTATCTGCAGCTGCGCCTCAACTAGCAATTACTTCCTCCTGGGCTCTTTGCCCAGGCAAATGGGGTTTGTCCTTGTTTCACGTCTCACTGACTTCCCGGATAATAGACATGGTAACTGTTTGAACTATTGCTTCCTCCGGATACCATAGCTTTAAAAATTTAAGAAAGGAGATTTTTCTCCTATCACTTTTCCCCATCACAATAAAATACTTCCTCTAATAATACACTTTGGGGGCTAATTTCCTTACCATAAAAACTTAAAAGCAACCTTTTGAGAACTCTTCTTTACAATAGAATACAACCTAGTGTAACACTATTTAAAAAGAAAAATACAAGATCAAGATGGTGAGGCAACACTCACATCTGTTTATTCACCTCCTCCTTATTGATATTATTTCAGTAGGCTTCCTCTGTGTGGTTGAAACCAATCATATTCTCCACCTCCTAAGCACATTTTGTTTAAGGCAGAAACCAAAAGAATTTTCTTACTCTTTTCTTATTTCTTCCATGACTTCTTTGTATTTACTGCTCGATAATTAAAAACACATCATTTCTATTTTACAGTGTACTATTTTGTCCTTCTGTGATTGTTTCAATGTAACTGTGAATAAAATATAGCCTGTGACTCAACATTTTTCATATGTATGTGGTGGTTTCTGATTTCAAATGCAACACATTCAACAGATTTTGTTTTGCAGATGGAAAAGTTAATCAGATACATGCAGTATTTGTCTTCTCTATCCATGTTTGCTAAAGCCTATCCCTATTCTGAATGGCATATTTTTTCTACCTACCTCATTAAAAAGATAACATAATTAAAGTGGTTAACTACCCAATAACAACAGATAAATTTGTTGCCAGCTTAAATCTTATATGTAGTTATCTGGTAAAAATGACTCTATTTACCAAATCTCATTAGTCATCTGATAAAATGGCTCTAACTGCTCTCCTTGTCTGTATGTGTTTAGTAGATTAAAACCTGGGATCTTTAATCCAAGAAAATTAAATCTTCCCCTGATTTTTGTATTGATGTGCCATCTGTCGTTCTAGGTGTTTTCCTGGTTTTTAAGAGCTGAGAAGTGAGCTGTCTTCCAACTCACCTGCATGGGTGGAAGTCTTCCCAGATGCTGTGCTTGAATCTCTAATTTGATATAGTTACAAGACTTGCAGAGGCTGTGAGCTGTGTGAATACATTGCACATAAGAACTACAGATGTTTTAAAGGTATGCAAGGTGGGATATAGTTGTCTCCAACCTGGTGATTTTCATATCCCAAGAGGTCAAAGGAAAAGCACATTAAGAGATCCAAAGAAGTATTTCAAGGATTAAAAAAGCTAGATCTCCAATCAATAAATATTTGATTATTGTTGATGTGTTTTAGCTTAGTAAAAAGCTGAGGAATATTGTATTAATTTTCCCCCTTTACTCATAAAGGGGGAGAGGCCTAATAGGTAACATTTTATTTAGAGGTCTTATTTAAGACAAAAGTTTGAAATTTCAGATTCAAGTACTCCATTATTTTAATATAAAAGTATACATACACACACACACACATACACAGGAAAGTACACATCGTAAGTGTGCAGCTCAATGAATGTTCACAAAGTGAATATATCCACTGAGTCCCCTCCTGCCCCCTTCCAGTTGCTATTCCCAGACTTAAGATTGACCCCATCTGGACTTCTAATAGTTGATTTACTTTTGTAGGGCGAGGGGGGATTTTTTTAAACTATTTATTGAATTATAACATGTATATAATGGTATACAAATGATAAAGGTATAACTCATATTTTCACAAACTGAATGCATTCATAAAACCAGATCAAGAAACAAAATGTTACTGGCATCCCAGAAGCCATTTTGTACCTCTTGCAAATGTTGCTTCCCACCAAGGCTAACCATTCCTGACTTCCACAACTCTAGTTTAGTTTTGCTTATTTTTGTACCTTGCATAAACTGAATCAGGTGGTATGCACTCTCGTGTCTGACATCTTTCACTGGACATTACACATGTGAGATTCATCCATATTACCACACATAGTTCTATAACAGTTTATTCTCCTACAATGTGGACATGCTGTAGTTTATGTACCCATTTATCACTAGTGGGCATTTGGGTTATTACACATTGTGAAAACTCCATCTTTAACCTTTCTCTCAGGTTAATAAGAGTTTTATTTCTGTGCATGTTCTGATAAGAAAAGATATTTTACTTGCCCTTAAAATGCTCTTGTCATACTCAGGGCTGCTGTTTGTCCTCTAAAAAGTATACCAAAGCCTTCACTCCCCAGTTACAAAAAGATTGGGTCTTCTGATGTTAGGGTCTGAGAGGAACTCCAAGTATTTAACAGGGTATTTAATTGATAAATCATCAAAGGATTGTAACATTTTACGGCAATTAACTTAACTCATTTGCTGAGTCAGTTGAATTTAGAATATATTCAGAAAACATCTTTAATTTCTCAATTATTGCCTTCAATAATTGAATCTTTCTCCTCTACTCTTTAACTGCATAGTTTCCTCACAAGCAGATTTTTTTTTTTTTTAACGGAGTCTCACTCTGTTGCCCAGGCTGGAGTGCAGTGGCTCAATCTCGACTCAAAGCAACCTCTGCCACTAAATTCAAGCGATTCTCCTGCCTCAGCCTCCCAAGTGGCTGGGATTACAGGTGCCTGCCACCATGCCTAGCTAATTTTCTTTGTAGTTTTAGTAGAGTCGGGGTTTCACCATCTTGGCCAGGCTGGTCTTGAACTCCTGACCTCGTGATCCACCTGCCTCAGCCTCCCAAAGGTATTGTTTTAAAAACCTGCTCTGCCCTAAATCAAAACTTCAGTCTCTCAATTAAACCCTCTCCCCTCCTGCTAGCTCAGCTTCACTCCTTTGTTCAGTAACAATGGGAAGAAGGAAGGCTCGATCTGTTCTTTCATGTTCCTTGCTCCCCAAGGCTCCTTCTGTGGCTCTGGATCTTCAAAGGTTGGTTTAATGGAGAATTTGGAAAGGGGAAAGGAAGAGACAAAGAGTGAAAGAATAACAAAAGGAAAAGAGGTAAAGGCTTTCTTAGCTGGTTGTGTTATAGTTCTCTCTGAATTGTCAAATAGTCTTTGTCATGGTAACCACCAAATTCTGGATCTTTTGTGGAGTACATAGTGGGTTATTTGGATCCCAGTAGGGACTTCTGATTCAAGTAATATATTCTCCAGCTGATCTTTGGAAGCATCCCTTCTTGGGGTTTCTATTCTTCTGGGGTCCCCTCACCTTGGCAGGCTCTCTTGGTTAATTTTCTTTCAGCATGGTGGGGCTTACCTTGTGCTCAAGAATTTACTCTCTTGTGCCCCTCCAAACCATGGGAATATCCTTACTGAACCCTCTTTTTTCTTCCGATACGATGGAAAGCTACAGTCAGTGAGTATGATGCCCTTCTCACAAGTGCTTCAAATACTTTAGGAAGGAAAGGGTAGGAAATATCTCCCTCCTCTCTTTGTCTTCCTCACATGAATTTATTTCAAATAACCCCTTCTATTAATCTCTAGCCTTTTTTTTTTCCTAGCTTGAAAGGGGTTGTAGTCACTAGACTGGTTTTGCTGTCTTTTGTTAATATCTCATAAGGAAGTATCAGACATCTCTCTTTAGAATGTGTACTTATCATCCATTGATCTCAGTTTTGAAGCCTTAGCCAAAATGTTGAAGTAATAGGAAAAGACCTAGTTAATGCTGTTATTGAAGAGCAGAGACAGGTTCAAATTGGGCTTATTTACAGAATACCTACACTACCTGGAACCACTAAAAATACTTTTAGGGAGTAAGATGGGACTAGATAGCTGGTTAAAGAGGTAAAATTCTTTATACCCAACAACTGTTGAGTAGGCCACATGGAGAATACAAAACATTTAAACTCTAAAAGCTCTTGAGCAAGCTTGACAGGCAGGATTTGCATTCTTAAAACTATTAGCACATCATAATTGTGCTGTGTAAAAGGGAAGATGAAATGGTACAGGTAAACCATTATCCAGAAGTTCAGCTGAGCACAGGGAAGCATTAGCCATTTCTCCTTCTCATTACTGAGGAGCTGCTGCTTTGTGCCATGCGTATTGTCTCAAATGTCCAAACCAGCTGACTGGGAGCCATCCCCCATCAGGGCAATGCAATATTCTCTATTGAAACATCAAGAACAAGCATCAACACAAGAGGAGAACCATAATATTGAGTACATGGAAGAGAAATTTTTTGTTTTTCTGATTTAGTATGTCCTACATAGGATTGCTCCTTTTGAACTATATCAGACTTTGAAGCTGGTCTCCCTCAAACTTTTTCATTAAAGAATCTCTGTGAGTGGAAAAGTATAAATGATTGATTACCTCTCAAAGTTCTAGAGGCTTAGCTTACAGTAGGCTATCACAAATTTGAAATGTCTTTGACAGTTTCTATTTTATTTTCAAACATCATATGAACTTCACACTTAAGCTACAATGTGTCTCTGATGGCTTGAATATTTGTCCTTTCCAAAACTCATGTTGAAATTTAATTCCTAATGTGGCACTATTGGGGGGGGGACCTTGGAGAGATGATTGGGTCATGAGAGCTCTGCCCTCATTAATGGATTAATCCATTCATGGATTCATGGATTAATGGGTTATCATGTGAGTGGGACTGGTGGCTTTATAGGAAGAGGGAGAGACCTGGGCTAGCATTCTCAGACCCCTCCCCATACACTGCCACCTGAGCACTCTGCAGAGTCCCCACCAGCAAGAAGACCCTCACCAGATGTAGCCTCTTGGACTTCTTGGACTTCTCAGCCTTGGAGCTTGCTTCTCAAGCCCCCATGGACTTGGACCTTGGACTTCTCAGCCTTCATAACTATAAGAAATAAATTTATTTTCTGTATAAATTAACTAGTTTCAAGTATTCAATTATGAGCAACAAAAAATGGACTAAGATAGTATCTCTTTGTTTTAATTTAAAAAAATACAATGACTTAAATTATTTACCATCAAATAAGGCTGTATCTGTGTATATTATACCCCCAGGTATACTACTACATACCCTAAGGATTATACTTCAATTTGAGAAGATAAATGTTACTATCTTGAGTTAAACATTAGTTTCTAAGCTTCTTTTAAATTTAAATGACACTTCATGAGAGTTATGAAATTCTTTGCTTTTAAAAGTGAGGAAAGAAGCCTCAGTCTTTATATTGTACTGAGAAACACATTTTATAATAAGGGGTATAAATATGAATATGTCATGAAGAACAGTATCAATAACACTTGACAGTTTAATGAACCAGAATTTTCACAACATAGCCATATATCCTAGTCCTCATAAACATATCTCCTATTTCTTATCTTGTAACCCTGTTAAATAGAGGAGGATTTAAGATCTCCACTTAAGAGATAAGGAAACTGATGTTTACAGTGATTAAGTGACTTGCCTGTGCTTACAATTGATAACTCACTAGCCTGTAAGCTCCATGAGGGCTGGGACCTTGTCTATTTTGTTTACAGTTTTATCTTCGCCCTCCAGCACAATGCCTGGCAAACATTAAGAACTCAATAAATGATTAATAATTTAATCTCCAGACTTCTAGCTGTAGCTTTCTTTCCCTATACAGAGTACTGAATAATTCTTCCCAGAAGGAAACAGCAGAAAGAAGACCGATTGAAGAACCAAAGCAAAATCTGTCCTCTTTTCCAATTTTCTAAGGACTAGCTCTGAAATTCTGTATCAGGAAAGGAAACAAAACTATAATATTCATTTTCTCTTCTAGAGCTGAGATTTTTTTTTTAGCTGAATTTGTCACACTTTTTTTTATGTGGCATCCCTTACCAAAGACATAATACTTAAAATTACAGGTGCTAAGGTAGACATGAAAACGAATGACCTCATGGATTTTTTGGTGTTTCTAAACAACTTGCTGTGAAAGAAGGGCATTCCATATGGTGAACTCAAATGCCCCATACCAGGGTCAGCCTTGATGGTAAACAGTAAAAGGTCTGGATTGCCTTGTTAAAACTGAACTAAGCAACAAACTCTTAGAGACTTAGAAAATCAGCACAGATGTTCTTCCATGTCCCAGAGTTGTCACTGCCGTTCAGTACCATTACTGTAGCTTAATGACATGGGAGCGTGGGGTCCTGAGGAAGTCAATAAAAGAGCATATGAAGAAAATGATAAAAAGAGATCCATGAGCAGAAGGAAATGAGTTTATTCTTACCATGGAGTAGATTAAATTAAACAATTTTGCTCCTGAACACTGAACAGATGGTCATATATTGTCTCCTCTCCACTGAGTGAGGAAAAAAGGCATCACTTTCACTTCTTGGTTTATACCATGATGGAAACCATAATCATTGCAAACTGAACAGTGAAGACTATATCTAGTTGAGAAGAGTATTAGGGACCTATGGAAATCCATTTATGCATTCCCCATGGGTACTACCAAGCATCCAGTCATAATTCTTACATCATATTTCAGGGAGTCTCACAGACCACATCATATTTCAGGGAGTCTCACAGACCACGTCATAATTCAGGGAGTCTTGGATTCAAAAGCAGAAGACCTGCGTTTTTCAGATCCTCATTCTGCCTCTCACTAACTACTGGGACCTCTGGCATATCACTTAAAGTCTCTAAATCTCTCCTTTCTGCAATTTGTGTCTATGGGAAAAATAAACCTGACTTCTCATGCCATTCTGAAGATTTCAATGGGAAAATAGAAAAGAAAGCTGTTTGTAAACTGTAAAGCACTCTATAACTCTCAGATGGTATTATTGTGACTGTCTCCTCTCCTATTATTACCCACTTCAGACAGAAGCATTAAAGAGGCAAGGGCAGGAAGGAGAAGGTATGACGTGAAGCCATTTCTGCCCAGGTATGATTTTGCCTCTCATCAGGAACATTTTTGTAGACAGATAAATAAAATTGCCCTTATCTGATGTACAAGGTAAGTGCAATTTTATTTTACTTATTTGTCTACAATATGCGAGGTGCCTTGCATGCTTCGTCTCATTTCATCCTCTCAACTTTATAAAATCCATCTTTCTTACGAAGAAATGAGACTTAAAAAGGTTACATTATTCACCCATGGCCACACATCCCTTAGGAGAGAGGTGGAATTTAAATCCAGTCATCTGACTCCAGAGACCTCTCCATGAGGTGCTACAGGGTATGCACCTATGGCAATAGGTTGCATAGATCTAATGCTAAAATTTTTAAAACTTTTCTATGGTGAAATATATATATACACCAACAATACATTAAAATGCATAACTTAATGAATTATTGCAAAGGAAAAACTCATCACCTCAAGAAAAACACATCAAGAAATACAACATTGCCACCCCCCAGAAGCTCTTTGTTTTCCCACTCTTACTCTCCCCAAAGATAATCACTATCCTTGCTTTTACAGCAATTGTCTTAATGGCTTCACCATGCAAGTTTGCAATCACTGAACACTGTAGCTTAGGTTTACTTATTTTTTAACTTTACGTAACTGGAGTAATATAGTATACATATAGTATACAATTTTTTGGTCTGACTTCTTTTGATCATGTTTATGAGATTTCATTTTTTTTAACCACTTTGTGGCTTGTTTGGGGTTTTTTTTAACTTTCAAAAATGGTGTCTTTTGAGGAATAGAATCTCTTAATTTTAATACAGTTAAATAGCTTATCAACATTTCCCTTTTAACAGGAATTTATCAACATTTTCCTTTTCAGTTAGTGCTTTTGTGTTCTTATTAAAAAATCATTCCCTTTTCTGAAATCATGAAGATAGTCACCTAAATTATCTTCTGAAACATCGTTTTACCTTTCATATTTATAACAACAATCCACTATAATTGTTTTATGTGTGTTTTATGGGCTAGAGGTCAAGGGTTTTTTTTTTTTTTTTCCACATTGTATCCAGTTTGCTTAGCACTACCAATTGAACAGATCATCTTTCTTCATTACTCCAAATTGCTACCTTTATCACAAATCAAGTGTCTTTATATGCATTGGTATGTTTCTGAGCTTTCTCTTCTCTTCCATTAGTCTATATATCTATCCTTACATCTGTCCCACACTTTTAGTTTACTATCATCTTATAAGAAGTCTTGGTTTTCTTTAAGATGATGTTGGTTACTCCCGGCCTTTTGAATTTTCATATACATTTTAGAATAAGCTTGTCGAGTTTTACAATAAAACGTTTGAGATTCTTATTGAGATTATATAGAATTTAGAGATCAATTTGAGAATAATTGGTGTCTTTACAAAATTGAGTATTTGAATCTGTGAACCTTGCATATCTTTCTCTCCATTGGTTAGGGGCAGGGAAGTGTGGGTTTCATTAATTTCCATTAGTAATGTTTTATAATTTTCTACTTTTACCTTCTTCCTAAATAATCCAAGTGCCTTGAAGTACTTTTACATCTTTATACTTTCCTAACTTATGTGCTTTTATTGTCATATATTTTTATTGTTTGTTTATTTTAAATCACACAATAAAATGTTTAAACAGCTTATATTTATTTGGATTTGTCCATGTCTTATCAGTTTTCTTATATTTCATTCTATGTCTCTCATCTTCGTGCAAGGATATCCTGACAGAAAAAGTCTCTTGTGTATTTACTTTACTGAGGGTCTGCTGTTAACAAATTATCTCAGTTTTTATTCATCTGAAACTGTCTTTCATTCTGAAGTCTATTTTTACTGAGTATACAATTACAGGTTTTTTTCTCAGCACTTGGCAGATATTTGTATTTTAGCTTCCTATGTTTTTCTGCTGATAAGTCACTTATCAATACAACTGTCATTCTTCTGAACATAATCTGCCCTATATTTTCTGGGTGCTTTTAAGTTATTTTCTTTTCTCATTTTTTGTAATGGCTCAGTATATTTCTTTTAATGTTTTCTTCTTGAGTTTTTCTATCTGTAAATCGATGTATTTCATAAGTTTGAGGATATTCTTAGCTGGATATTATCAAATTGTTGCCTTCTACCCCCTTTTTATGTCTCATTTTTGAAGCTATAGTTAAATGTATATCAGACTTTTGGACCGAATCTTCTGTCTCTTAACCTCTCTTCTGTATTCTGTATCTTTTTGTCTCCCAGTTGATTCATAATAAGTATTTCCTTCTGATTTGCCTTTTATTTCACTTATTCTGTCTTCACTGAAGTCTAATCTCTGAAATATTTCCACTGAATTATTAATTTCAGTAGCTTTTCATTCTAGAATTTTTATTTGATTTTTTTAATATTATTTCAGTCATATATTTTAGTTCCTTTAAATAGCAAGAATAGTTGTTTTAAAGTCTAGTTCCAGTATCTGAAGACTGTGGATTGCCTTGTTTTCATTTTTGTTTTTCTCTCCCTGATGATTCTCTTTCATGCCATCTTATTTGCTTGTATGTCTTCTTATCTTTGATTATGTGTCAGACATTATTTCTAAGAATTTTAGCCTTGTGATGTAGGGTGATGTAATGTTCCTCTAAAGATTTTTATTTTTATCTGCCACATGCGTTGGAGCTTTGGTAATCTGAGATTAATTTAGTTTTAAAAGTGATTATTTTTCTGGTTTATCCAGATATCTCCTAGCTCAGATCAGTCTATATGAGAAATGTATTACTTCCAATTTACTTTTCCTATTAGCATACAGCCATGTAGGGCCTCAACGCAAATTGCAGGGAGTTTATGATGACCTTGTCCTTGAGCAAGCCCAGAACTTTTATCCCTCTCTATAAACTTTCAGAAGTCCTGCTCAGCCATATAGCTTTCTCTTCCAGAATGGCAACCTCTAGACACTACGTCTTTGAGTACTGTCTTCTACTAGGTCTTGGCCCAGTAATCCTTCCCTTTATTATCATTGTAATATCCTTATTTTATTTTCTCTTTTTTCCAGATTTAATGATTATCCTCATCAAAACATTTGGTCCATATCACCCTATCAACAACTGTCAGAAGTAAAGGCCCTATTCCTGACTTCTCATAGCAAGCACCAATGTTATTGGAAGGAGTTCAGTTAGATGATATTTTTACATTTTCTGATATCCAGGTTAGAAAGCTATTTGGTTCTGTCCAAAAAGAGAAATTTTAGGACCATTTCGTAGCTTTGGGATTTAGGGTTCCAGATTCAATAAATGCAATTAGTGGAATTTTTTCTGTATTAGTGAAATTACTTTTATTATAAAAGAAACACAATTAAAACTGATATTTTTGCCAAGCATGGTGGCAAAAATACATATTTTTTAAGTGAAAAGATTCTGTTAGTTCTCTTAATCCAGAGGGATACTGGCTTCAGGTGGGCTTCTTCTAGGGGCTCTAAAGATCCCATCAGGGCTCATTTCAGTCCATCTGTCATTGCCATCTTCTGCCATGCTGACTTCATTCTCAAGTTATCTGTGGTAGCCCTTGGAGGCTACATATTTATATCCTCCCCATTTTGAGGCCACCACAAAATATCCAAGCATCCCAGAAACTCTTATATTTCACCGGCTCTGCTGGATCATTAGTTCATGGAGAATTCATGGTTCAACAGAATTCCCCAGTGCGACCTGGGGAATGAGATGCTGTGATGCAGCACATTTAAGTTAAAGGTTCCAACCCTGAAAAGGGGTGTGGTTCCCAACCAGAAGTGCAAGATTTTAAGGTGGTAGAGGACATGCTTTTTTAAGAAAAATCAGAAAGCTGTTTTTGGTAGAAAGGGAATGAATTCTGGATAAAAGAAAACAAATGTCCTCTACAACAGCCAAATGGAAATGAATGTTGTCGTTTCCCTCTGTAGCTTCTGTGTCTCCCAGTTCCTTTGAAAGCATTTGGTTGTTTAATTTATTATGCTGTTACAAGTGCACAAAGGGCTCTCTTTGCATCTCAGGTGTGTTTGAGGTTAATCTGTTTTGCCTATTAGTTTTGAAAGATCCTTAAGACTGTTGTGCATTTGGGAAGTGGAAAAGTGCAGAGATATGCCACAAGTTGATTTTTTAGAGGAGTGTCTTCATCTAAACACAGTATGCCACCTTGATGAGTGTCCTGTGGGATTAAAATGTTGGAATGGAAAGCAAGTTTAGGCGGGCACTTTAGGATCATGCCTCAGAAAAAGGCCTGGTGTTATCTCTCCTGAAACTCAATGAAAATGAATTGATGAGCAGACAATAGCTAGTGTGCCCAGCTGATTGATCTATGCAGCCCCGAACATCCCCAAGCTGTTTGGCAGCAAGCCGTTTTTCTTCTGTCCCTTCCTTATTAATTCAGGCTATGATAAATGGCCATGCTGACAGCCCACTACAATGAAAATAAAATCCTTGTCAGGGAGTCTTCCATCTTCCTAGAAGCTAAGAAAAACTTGTCCATAACCCTCTTGCAGTGGAATTTTCTCACACAATCATAGTGGTGATGTGTGAGTGTGACAGTGTATGTGTATATCCTGCTGAACACTATGAGGTCGCTTCAAGGCAAAAAGCACAAAAGTTAATTAAAAATAGACCTCTTGCAAACAGAAGCCACCCAGCTATACTTCATGTGTGTTATAAGCAGCCCTGAGAAAATGTACAACTCTCAGAAACACCTTGAGTTTAAACAATACAAGGGAGAAGAAGAAAATTAGTGGATACTTATAGGGTCTCATAAAAGAAAGTAACAATTGCGAAGTGGAGAAAGAAGGGATGTAAACACTCATTATCCATTGTTGGGGAGATTTCACACTAACACTTCACCGTTCCCTAGCTTCTTACACACCTCTCTCTCTCTCCTGATCTGTATTGTGTGGCACCTTATGACACACTGCACGCAGAAAGCTGACATGCATTTAGTGAGATCTCTTCTTTATCAACAAGAGTTTACATGTTCCAACATTGCTGGAAACAGGATGATCCATAAAGAGATCTGATATCAGCAGAGTTAGAAGAGTCTCTGGAAACTGTCGGTCGAGGGGACTGAGACAAGCAGGGTGGCAGGTGCTGTTTGCAAGTGATTATCTCACAGATATATTCACACATGTGTCCATGGGTAAGCATAGGTCTTTTTTGGCAGGATTGTTTATAATCAAAAAAGCTGGGGAGCAGCCTATATGGCTGGCAGTAGGTAAAAATAAGATCATTCTACTTAATCAAATAAACATTAGAAAAAGCAAGGAATCTCCAAATGTCTCACCAGCAACAATTTTCAGAAAAGTCACAAAAGAGTATATGTGCTTCAATTTATAATCTGTTAAAATAGGGGAGATGATAAATAGGTAGGTAGATAGATGATAGATAGATAAATAGATAGATAGATACACACACATAAACACATATATCTGCTGTGTATATCAGAAAATTTCTGGGGGGAGTAAGCAAGATATGTAAAACTGGTTGTCTCTAGGGAAAGACAATGGTAGTCTTTGAATAATTGGAAAATCACTTGTAGGTATTTTGTACGGTTTGAATTTTGTTTTTACCATTGCATGTATTATGTTTTCATTAGAATCTAATATAATTCTCTTTAATATTCTGATTCCCAATCTAGTGCTGCAGTTTGCTCATCTGCCTTCTAAAGGGGAATACAAACAGGGTGTGGTTATAACCTAAGATCTTCTTGAGACAGTCACTCCAGGTACTGGGAATACAAACAGGGTGTGGTTATAAGCTAAGATATTTTTGAGACAGTCACTCCAGGTACTCCTTGTCATGCTAACAACTTTTGGGTTGATGCTGGGCAGAAGGCTTACATCTCTCATCAGTATACACAGAACATATGGTACAGTATAGCCCACTAGTTCTCAAGCAGAATCACCTGTAGGTATCAAACAGATTCCTGAGTGCCACCTCCAGAATCCACAAGTAGATCTGGTGTGAAGCCTATGAATCTGAATCTGCATTTTAGCAGTCTCCCAGGCTGTGATAATGCTGCTGGGCTACAAACTACATGTTGAGATGCATGGGTGTGTCACCTACCCATAATTTAGATATTTCAGATATGTGTCCCTCCCTCAAAAAAATTATTTTTACTTAAAGACACACCACCAGTATTTGAAATATCACTGGGCTGGACGAGGCAGTGAAGAAGGGCTGGAAATTCATTTTGGAGGACTGCTAATAAGACTGGCCATGAGTTTCTGGGATGAGCAATTGGGTAGGCAATGATGATGACATTTAAAAAAATGCTTAAAATAAATGAGGCAAGGGAGTAGGGAGAATAGGCATAGGTTGCAAATCAAGAGTTCAGTCCGAGATTTATTTTGGATGACAGAGATCTACTCTTAGTAGTTGGAGATAAAGATCTGAGGCTCAGAAAAGAGGTCTGGAATTGTAGATATAAATGTGGGAATTACCAGAATGTAGACGTATTTAAAGCCATGGAAAAGGATTGAATTATATTAAAAAGTATCAAAAGAAAAATCTGAGCTGAACCCTAAGAAACTCTAACACTTAGAGGTCTTAGAGAGGAGGAACAGCACTAAGAAGAATGAAAAGTAGCAGCCAGTGCGCCAGGAGGGAAACTGCAAGACTATGGGATCACAGTAGCCAAGAAAGGAGGTGTGCGGAAATAAGCAGTGTTGGGCTGGCTCAGCTGCTGCTGAGGAACTGAGTAAGATGGAGAGTGGGAAGCATCCACTAGATAGGAAGGTCCTGATGCCCTTGGCCAGGATAATTCTTTAGAAATTAGGGAAGAGCCCAGATTGGAGTTGGTTAAGAAAAGAATAAAATGAGGAAAAATGAGGAAGTAGAGAACATGTTTACAGATAACTTTTTAAATAAGTTTGTTTATGAAAGGCATAGGGCAGTGGGACTGTAGCTGGAGGAAGACATGGATTCAAGGAAGCTGTTTACTGATAAATGAATTCAGCAAAGTTTTGGGACACAAAATTAATGTACACAAGTCAGTAGCTCTGCTATACAACAACAGCAACCAAGCTGAGAATCAAATAAAGAATTCAACCCCTTTTACAATAGCTGCAAAAAAATAAAACACTTAGAAATATACCTATCCAATAAAGTAAAAGACCTCTACAAGGAAAACTACAAAACACTGCTGAAAGAAATCATAGATGACACTAACAGATGGAAACACATTCCTTGCTCGTGGATGGGTAGAATCAATATTGTGAAAATGACCACACTTGCCAAAAGCAATCTACAAATTCAATGCAATTCCCATCAAAATACCACCATCATTTTACACAGAACTACAAAAAACAATTCTAAAATTCATATGGAACAAAAAAAGAGCCTGCATAGCCAAAGCAAGACTAAGCAAAAATAACAAATTTGGAGGTATCACATCACCTGACTTCAAAATATACTATAAGGCCATAGTTACCTAAACAGCATGGTACTGGTATAAAAATAGGCACATAGGCCAATAGAACAGAATAGAGAACCAAGAAATAAAGCCAAATATTTAACAGCCAACTGATCTTCGACAAAGCAAACAAAAAACGTAAAGTAGGGAAAGGACACCCTATTCAACAAATGGTGCTGGGATAATTGGCAAGCCACATGTAGAAGAATGAAACTGGATCCTCATCTCTCACTTTATGCAAAAATCAACTCAAGATGGATCAAAGACTTAAATTGAAGACCTGAAACAATAAAAATCCTAGAAGATAACATCAGAAAAACCCTTCTAGACATTGGCTTCAGCAAAGACTTCATGACCAAGAACCCAAAAGCAAATGCAACAAAAACAAAGATAAACAGATGGGACTTAATTAAACTAAAAAGCTCCTGCACATGAAAAGAAACAATCAGCAGAGTAAACAGACAACCCACAGAATAGGAGAAAATCTTCACTATCTATACATCCGACAAAGGACTAATATCCAGAATCTACAAGGAACTCAAACAAATCAGCAAGAAAAAAACAAATAATCTCATCAAAACATGGACAAAGGACATGAATTGATAATTCTCAAAAAAAGATTTATAAATGGCCAACAAACATATGAAGAAATGCTCAACATCACTGAAGATCAGGAAAATGCAAATCGAAATCACAGTGTGATACCACCTTACTTTTGCAAGAATGGCCATAATCAAAAAATTTTTTAAAAAAAAGATGTTGGCATAGATGTAGTGAAAAGGGAAGATTTTTACACTGTTGATTGGAATGTAAACTAGTACAACCACTATGAAAAACTGGAGTTTCCTTAAAGAACTAAAAGTTATACTACCATTTGATATAGCAGTTCCACTACTGGGTATTTACTCAGAGGAAAAGAAGTCATTATATGAAAAAGATACTTGCATACGCATGTTTATAACAGCACAATTCACACTTGCAAAAATATGGAACCAGCCCAAATGCCCATAAATCAGTGAGAGGACAAAAAATTTGTGGCATATATATATATAATATATATATATATCTCGAAGATTTTCTCCTATTCTGTGGGTTTCTCTATTCTGTGGGTTGTCTGTTCACTCTGCTAATTGTTTCTTTTGCTGTGCAGAAGTTTTTTAGTTTAATTAAGTCCCGTCTGTTTATCTTTGTTTTGTTGCATTTGCTTTTGGGTTCTTGGTCATGAAGTTTTTACCAAAGCCAAAGACTTTATATAAATATATATTATATATAGAATATATAATATATATAGAATATAGAATATATATATTATGTATTATATATTATATGTATTATATATGTATTATGTATAATATATATAATATGTATATATGCATATATTATATATAATATGTATTATATATGCATATATATACATATATACACATATATACATATATACACACGTATACATATATACACATATATACATATATACACATATATACATATATACACATATATACATATATACACACATATATACATATATGTGTATATATATAATGGAATACTACTCAGCCATAAGAAGGAATGAAATAATGGCATTCACAGCAACCTGGATGGAATTGGAGACCATTATTCTAAATGAAATAACTCAGGGACGAAAAACCAAACATTGTATGTTCTCACTCATAAATGGGAGCTAAGCTATGAGGATGCAAAGGCATGAGAATACTACAATAGACTTTGGGGACTCGGGGAAAGGATGGAAGTGGGGTGAGGCATAAAAGACTACACATTGGGTACAGTGTACACTTGTTGGGTGATGGGTGCAGCAAAATCTCAGAAATCATCACTAAAGAACTTATTCATGTAACCAAACAGCACCTGTTTCCGAAAAACCTATTAAAATAATAAAAATAAATAAATCTTTAAAAACAAATGAAACAATTATTGGGGGTAGAGTGGGAGTTATTTTAAATAGGGTAGACAAAGAGGGCCTTTCCAAAGTGGTGATATTTAAGTTTCGACCTGAGGATTAGAAGGAGCCTGTGTGTGTTTGTTTTATACTTACAGGTACATACACACATATTCATGTATAAACTTTTTAGTTGCAGAAGTGAAATCATATTTTTCTGTGGCACTCCTTACAGGTTTATCTTTTTAAAAAAAAAAACTGGTCTATATTTGTCAGACTAGAGTATGAGGAAATTGGTGTTTTTGAGTTCTTGATAACTATAAATTTTTTTGAGATCCAGTTTAAGAATAATTTAAAATGTGTATACTTTTTCATCAAACAATCCTATTTATAATAATTTATCTTACAAATATAGTTACAAAGTACATGAAGATTCATATGTTAGACTAGCATAAATCTGTGAACAACCTAATTGATCCAACTGATGAGAGACTAGTTAAATACATGAATACAATGGAATACTAGATAACTGTTTAAAAGAATAAGATCTACGTATGAGAAAATATCCAGGTTATATTATTAATAAAGCAAGTTGCAGAAAAGTAATAAAGACATGAGATATCAGAGCCTGTTTGGGAACAATCCAGTACAAAGGGAGGCATTGATGGTGGAGTAGAGAAGGAGATGAGCAAGGGAGTGGAGTGCTAGAGAAAGCCCAAGGGCTGAGATCCAGGGCCTGAGCAGAGGATTGGATTTTGATGAGAAGAGCCACACTTCCTTCATTTCAACAGTAGGGTCCAGATATAGGCAGATGAGAGTTTGGTGTGGAGAGGTTAAAAAATACCCTCATCAATGAAGTATGGTAAGATGTATTAGAGGAAAATAAATGGAAAAATGAGATTTTTGCAGAAGAAAAATTGGAGGGAAAGTGGAAAAGCAAACGTTCCTATTGAAGAGGCAGCCGATGTCACAGAAAAGCAGAGAAAAGCCATGGCAAAGCTCTTGCCCACGGCATAGTGGCCTTGTGGGTAAGTCACTTACCTTGCTTTGGGTCTGAATTTCTTCATGTATAGACTGGGGAGAATACTCACTTTCTTTTGTGGGTTTGTGTGAGACTTGGATAGAATAAATGTGGCGATAAATTGCAAATTGTGAAGCCCTATATAAACATGTGTGACTTCATCTTTTTTTCTTTAATGTGCAAAATAGAGATAGTAGTTGTACCTACTCTGGTAGTTTGGTACTGGAGATTAAATGAAATGAAATAGCACCACATAATGAAAGCCTTCTTCCTGGTTCATAGTAAGTTCTCATAAGGGTTAGCTTTTCATTTCATTTTCTTGTTTATTTAATGTGGTCTGTTTAGTATCAGTGTCAGTGAGCCACCTGCCCTCAGTTGTAATAACTGTTGGGGTAGCCTGAAAATGGATGAGAAAGGCACACTTGCAATGTTCATTCACACACTTCCGCCAGGCTGATACTGAGCCAAACAGATGGCAAGAATTTCAGTGGTGGAAGTCACTTAGCAATTATCACGTCCAAACCCTATCCTTTAAAAAAAAAATTAATAAAGGACCCAAGACTCAGGTTCTCAGAGTGTCAGAAAGTCACACATAACAGGGCCTAGACTCCCAGCCCAGACCTCTTTCTACTCTCCCTATGATTCCTCCCCACTTTGCCTTGTCATACAGCCACTGGGATCACATTCACAGGGCAGTGCTCATTTGAAATGTGGTTTAGACCACCATGGAAAGAATGGCATGCTTTGCTTTAAAAAGAACAAAGCTGTTTAAGGTAAATGGTATAATAAGAAACCAACATAAACAGCACGGAAGATTCCAACAGATGCAAATTGCATGTTAGAAAAGCTTTAATCAGCTCAAACGAATATTCTTGGGAAACCAATTCTGAGGTTTACTGTAGCCTTGCAGATGGGCAGTATTAACCACAACCAGCCTCATCTGAATCTCAGGCAGATCAAATGCTAATCACAGGACTGAGACTCTGCCATACCTCTCCTGGGGACCTTGTGTGTCCTCCCTTCAGTTCCCATTCTATTTCTTCCTGTTTGTGTGAACTTAGACAGTGAAAACCACTACTATTTATTGAGCAATTACTCTATGTCAGGTGCTGAGCTAAGTATTGGGAATACATTCTCTTTGATCCTCATAAGAACCCTATATAGAACTAATTGTCTTTCTGTGTGTGTGTGTGTGCGTGCGTGCATGTGTAGAACTCAATATGTCCCCAATTAGAGAGTCAAATAGCCAGGAAATGTACTATTCTACTGCTCCAAGTCATTAAACATTTTCTTGGCTTATTTTGATCATCTGCAAAATGAGGACATTGGCAGAGATAACTGCTGAGTTTGCTTCCAAGTCTCCTTTCTGTGAGTCTGTGATATGAAAGTTAACCAAGTTTGAAACAGGACCACAAATTTACTCACACTACCAATGGGATGCATGGAGAAAAAATAAATAAATATATATATGTATACACACACACACACACACACATATATATACATATGTAGATCAAAAAACATATATATATATATATTTGAGACAGGGACTCATTCTATTGTCCAGGTTGGATGCAGTGGCACAATCATGACACACTACAACCTTAAACTCCTAAGCTCAAAGGATCCTCCTGCCTTGGCCTCCTGAGTAGCTAGGATTACAGGCATGTGCTATGATGCCTAGTTATGTTTTTCTATTATTTGTAGAGACAGAGTTTCACTATATTGACCAGGCTAATCTTCAACTCTTGGCTTCAAGTGATCATCCTGCTTTGGTCTCCCAAAATGCTGTGATTACAGGCACTAGCCACCATGCCTGCGGAAAAAATATTCTTTAGTTTTGTCTTTAATTTGTCTTCCTCAAGGGCTCCCACTTAAACTTTTGGTTCAATCTGTGACCTAATGCAACATAATCATAGAATTCTTCAGGTGATGTACAACCTCTGAGTCTTCTCTTTCTCCCTTTTTTTCCCCTTAAATGGTGTCTGGAGGAGTCAGGTGGAGGTTTTACTTGGCCTAGAGGATTTATGGATAAGGGATTCTCTGCCATACCTGGTCTCTGCAGCCATGTCTCTAGGCTACCTGGACAGTGCTCACCTTATTCGTATTTGTGGCAGCTAGTAGAGGTACTCTCTCTCAGCTTGGGCAGGGCCCAGTAGCCCTCTGTGGCTGAGCCAGCAGTGCTGTGGCTTTTTCTGGCACTGTGAAATATCTCTTCCCTTCCCATCACCATGATCTGGGCGAGACTCCAATTTAGCGCAGGCCAGGGCAACCACTCTGCAAATGACTATGACAGGGCTGCCCTGATACCATTATAGACATTGCCTGACAAGTGCCCCAGTCAGACTCTTGTCTCCTTCTGGGACTGCTTGGCCTGAACCAAGTGTAGCCTGGGAGAGCTGAATATCATATCTCCCACTCCTAAACTAAGTGCCAGCTCTGATGTGGCCTCTCCAGGCCGAAATGGTTCCTCAATCATCTGTTTCCTGTGCACTTAAACTTTTCTTATGCAGCCAACAAATGAAATGTATAATTATGGTGAATTTTATCTTCAATGTTCCAGCGCTGTGTAAAAATATAGTAAGATTTCAACTTGAAATCCCAACTCTATATCAGTTACTCAATTACACATTTTGTAGTGAAATGATAAGGCTAACTTAAGACAAATTCTCTTAAATATTACAATTACAATTTTATACAATATAAATTATATTTATTACAATTTTATACAATATAAATTGTATTTATTACAATTTTATAAAATATAAATTGTATTTATTACAATTTTATAAAATATAAATTGTATTTATTACAACTTTATAAAATATAAATTGTATTTATTACAATTTTATAAAATATAAAATTATATAAAATGCCAAATGTACAGGCTCCTTAATTCAAAATGATTACTAGTTGGTTTTTATAAACATTTCTACATTTAACTAGAAATCTTTCCAGGGTTGAAATAAATTTGCCCTCTAAGGAAACTCTAATATTATCCAATGACTTTGGGGAGTTACTAGAAGCAGCCTAGTGCTGAGACATTCCAGCTTAGCCAACTCACTGAGTTCTGTGGACAACCCTGCTGGGATGCACAACAGAAATTTATAATTTCTCCATCAATTGTTCCATAAATCAAAAGGGAATGTGGACAGATCGCCTACATGCCTGGATTCAGTTTATACCGTACCTGATGCTTCTTTAGTAAAGAAGTTTGGAGTTCACCCAAGCTGATAACCTCACTCAGGGGTTTCAACATTTCTCTAGTATTTCTTGGGTTGGTATGTCTGTCTAACGCAATAGACCATGCACAAGATAGAATAATACATTCTCTCACAGTCTTAGAACCATGCAGTTCTCTTGGACATCAAAATGACACCTAGGTGATTTTGGCTATCTTGCCTGGCTCTGCCTGACCATTTGGACACAAGTTTGAAGGGCCCTAGGCAGGTACCATCTGCCCTAAGCCACAACTTCTCCTTGTAATTCCTCCAAATGCTGTTACACTTTCTACCTCTATATCCTCCTCTCACTCTTCTTCCTCACCTAGGAGACCCCTCTCACTCTTTCTCATCAATAGTTAACAGACAGGTTTCATGAGAATCACTCATGAAACTTTTAAAATATAGATTCTGATCTGGTGAGTCTACACTCAGACACAATTTTCTTTTTAAGATCCATAGTTGTGCTTTGGGAACCAATGATCTATATAGGCCCAATTAATGCTCAACTTCCATCTGTACAGAGCAACAGAAAATGGCCCTAGTCTGCGAATGAAAATACCTGATTTCTAGTACTAAATTTCCCAAGTTATCTGCTGTGTAACCTCAGATTTTCAGGCATATATTTCTATAGGAATTCTTATTAGCATTTATTGAGCATTTACTATGTGCCAGGCCTTGTAATAAGAGTTTATATACGTTGTCACATGTAGTCATTGCAGCAACACTGTCAGCACTCTCCCTTTTAATTCCATCTTACAGATGAGGAAACTGGAACTTAGAGAGATTAAATAAATTAGCCTAAAGTTAATTCCATAGCTGGTTGGAAATGGTCTTGTATAAATTCAAACCCAAGTCTGCTGACTTTGCAGTGTTTGGCCTGGACCAGTTATCAACTACTTCCCATGAGTCTATGAAATATAATTTACTGGGCAGTTTGGGAGAAATACATGTTGAACCATCAGGACCCATTACAACCGAGCTACATTTTTAGAAATACAATAATGCTGTTCAGGATTTGGAATTGCTATGGAAACTATAGGTAGAAGACTAGCTTTTGTGCTTTAAGGTTAATCAGGTCATCTTTGATATTTGTCTCCACAAGGCTCAGAGGGTAACAGAAATAGTCATTTTAGGCTTTTGAGCTCAGGAATGTATAGGAAGCCCAACAAGGAATCAGACTAACAAGCGAACAACAAGTGCTGCCCCCCAGCCCTGCCCTAGAGTGTCACGGTATATTGTACATCAGTTTGTGTAATCAAGGACATATAAGATGCAGAGAGAGCCGAGGATAACAAGAGATTCATTTAGTAAAATGCCCCGACAGTTTTCCAGCTGAGCTGCAGTGACTTTCTTTTCCACTCGTTAGGGCAGGCTATAAACTGATGGGCGTGGGATGGCTTAATTCCTGCCTGCAACCAATTGAATTTTAATCACATTTCTCTGTTTACTTGCTGTTCATTTTGCAATGAAATAAGGTGTCCCTCTTCACACTTAAGCACTTGAAAGGGAAGAAATTATTTGGCAGGACAGAGATGTGCTTTAGTTTGCAGAAAATGGTAGCAGACTTGGGAATGGTTCAGCCTCATTTTATAGACAAAGATAAGAGATTCCACACAGTTTCTATTGTGGCTTTGGGAACTGTGCTTACAGAGATAAAACAAGACCATATATTACACTGCAACTTGGTAATTATGGCAGCCGCCCACCAGCACCTGCGGGATCTCCAAAGGTAAGGTGAGTCAACCCACTGGGAATAGGTTGAGAAGAATTTTTCTCTTCATTTTCCACTTAGGACATAGCTCAAGTCATGGGCAGCTGGATGCTTGTGTAAAAATAAAAACCAAAATTCTTGGATCAGAGTAGGTTAAGACCAGCTCACTGTTGCCTATTGCAGGAACAACAGTGTACATGGATCCTGTCCTGCTTATCTCAGGACGTTAAGTGAAGTTTACACTCAGGCTATGTCTTGGCCTCAATGATGCTAATTCCTGTGCATGCAGAAAAAAAACATGACAACACTTGGGGTCTGGAAGAGAAGTAGAGAATCAGAACAAAATCGTGCCTGCAAAAACATTCCGGTGGAGGAAAAGTCACACCATTAAAATCTTTTAGAAGAACTGACCTTCCTAACCACTGAGAATTGTATTTCATGCAGGGTGATCTTCAAAGCATTCATTGTTAGTTCACACATTTGAGTTATAGGATCAGCTTCTGGGAATCCATTTTCCCCACTTCTCCTCGGGAAGGGATACTGAGATCTGAGAAGATGCCGGCCTTGAGTGAAGCCCAAAGGGCAGAGGCCCTTGCACATGGCCCTGCCAACTCACATGGACAGCTCTTCCAGGAGAGCAAGTCAGCTCCAAAGCTCCAGATTGAGACGATTTCAGGTACCTGCTCTGGCTAGAACTCATGAATACTGTTTTCATTCTCTCCATTCCTTTGTCTTCTCTTGGGAATTGTATAGGTCTTCTTTCAAGTCTTCAAAATGTAAAGCATCTCCAGCTATATCATTTCCTTAGAAAATGAGACCAGCCCTTCCAAGTCTATCCTTCAGAAGGAGGCCGCTTCTGTAATTATAAGTTGCTTTTCACCTTTTTAAGGGATACCATTATCAGTGACCCTAAGGTAAGGTTGATATTACATAGTGACTTTTGTGTGGTTTTTCTGGTGCCTTACTTGTTGAAATAGTGAGTTTAAAAAGGGAAAGCAAAGTCCACCCCTTCTTTAGCAGGCCACCCCCATTAAACCAGGCAGTAGTCAAGGCTCCAGGTAACAGATGAGAAAGAGGAAAATGCAATGAGCACTGTGTGTGAAATACCTGGGTACAAATACAGCCCTCTATTTAATTTGCTGGAGAAACTCGGACAAGCCATCTGATTTCTGTGAGTCCCTATTTCCCAATCTATGAAACGGAATAAAAATGATACTCCCTATCTGCCTTAGAGCAATAATAGAAAACTAAAACATAATTAACTATTGTGTTCTCTCTCTCTCTCTGTCTCTGTCTCCCTACCTCCCTCTCATTTTAAAACTCAGAGTACAGTTGGCAGGGAGAAAGGCAAGTATGTTACCTTCTGGATTCATTTAAGGAAGGACTTTGATGTGTGAGCAGGATTTAGGGAGGAGTCTTTTTTGGTATTGATGAGCAAGGCATAGAATTCCTAAACACCTCTCTCCACTCCAAAACTGAGGGTACTTGTGTTTGGAGGTTAAGGATTAATCCCCCACAAAAAAAGCATTGTCTAGTAATAGTCAAAATTGCTACAGTGCTAAGGCCTTTGTTAAATTGATGAGTAATAATACTAATAATAATGTTGGTAATAATAAGAAAATTAAGCACTTAAAACTTTATAATGGGAGAAGCATGAAGATCTGACTCAGACTTAGATACTAACTAATGGAGCCTTTACCATGTATCCAGGACTAGGATAATAGATTTGTGTGCAATATTTTATTTAATTCTTATTATAACAAGATAAATGGTTACCATAGCCATGGCGCCTCCTATCATTTGAGGATATTTATGGTATTTATGCCCATAGTATATCAGGATGGTCTGTGTACCCAGTGGAAAATGAAAGGAGTGATGATATGTGACTTCCAAGGCTATGTCATAAAGGGCGCTCTGGCTCCCATCTTGCTCTTCCTTGGATCACTTACTTAAGGGCATACGAGGAGCCTACAAAAAAAATTACAAACACTGTTGACAAATTGTGGCTGATTTTCAATAACTTCTAACTGTTCCTATTGACAAGAAATGTATTTAAGCTTTTATAGAATTATAAACTATAACTATTTTCAGCAATTGGAAGGGGGATATCCAAAGCATACTTATATCATACACTTTTCATCTGCACAGTTTTTGCAAATTCATTGACAACTGCACTTTTAGTCTCCTCTGCAATGTTTTCTTGGAAGGGCTCACTCTGGTCTTAATATCTAATGTAAACCTCTGAGTCTTGAATAAGGTCAGAAATAACAGATTGTCTACATTCCTTTTCTCCCTTGGCTGCTTCTCCCTTCTTGTTAGGGCCATTTCTCATCCTTTTATCACAGTAATTTACTCAGAAATTTCTAAGCTCTAGAGATCTGATGCGTGCCAAACAGAGGAATCAAATATTAGTCTGTGAAAAGAAATGTTAGTGTTTTAATTTATAGTGAACATCCAATAAAGAAAATATGATATTTCATTTTCTAGGCACACCCTTACCTTTATGCGCTTACCTGGTAAACGCTTCATGGAACAAAGCAAACTTTTCTTTTTTGCTTTGTTTTGTTTTATCATCTGAAGGAATATTTTACTAGGTCATGCAAAATCTTTCTAGTTACCCTCTCATCTTTTACCCTTGGACAGAGCTTGTTAACACCTTATGCATTTTAACTCAGTGAGGTCAGTTTCAAAACAACCAAGTACAGCACATCTTCCTGTATACTACCTGGAAACTTTGTTATCTTGATTAGTGTGGGCGACACTGAAGGCTTTTCAAGACCATATTCACAAGTGTTCTGCTTCCTCCCGTAGGTTACTAATCTCATTCATTTATGTTTGGTTCTTCCTAGTTGCAGTTGAAGAGGGTAACCATTTTATGGTCTGTTTCTCAAATTTAGAAGCTAAAAGGGATCTTCGTGACACCCCATCCTCAACTGATTGCATAAAGAGTTAATCCTGTTTGCTGCCAACTCATCTCAATGATAGTCCAACAGGAATCAGTTGTACACTGATTTTCATGAGAACCCCAAAATTTTAACCAAACCTCAGCTTTCATCTGGATAGGAAAAGCAGCCACCTGTAGTAGCACAATCACTCTAAGATCCTACTGCCCAACCTACATATTGCCTTAAATCCTTATTGTACCAGCAATTTTTATTGAGTATCTTTGTATCAGGCACTATGCTAGTTGTTTTACATATATAATTACATTTAATCTTCATAAAATCTTCTGTAAGATGAGTATGAAGGTCTGTATTTTTTCAGTTGAGAACACTGAGAACCAGAAAGATAAAGACATGTCCACAGTCACAATGATAGAAAAATAATACAATTAGAAGAGTCTCTGTAACCCTGATGTCAACAACTGGGTTCTTTTCACCACACCAAAAACCTACCTCACTTTCTTGGGACTTTATTGAACATTTTTATCAGGTTAAGAAACTAATCTTAGAAGAGATAATTAACTACAAATTAACAATAACCTCCCATATAGGTGTGATGTGACATATATTATACAGTCTTCTTCTGCACAGAAAGGCATTATCTAAACAGTAGCCCTGAGAGGTAGAATTATCACCATTTTGCAAATGACACTTAGGCTAAGTGTGAGGGGCCATGTGTCTTGTCCAAGGTAGGTCAATTGACTAAGCCAAGTCTTATGTTCATTTTTCATTATCATCCTTCACCTCCTATTTTCAATTTAAAAATGAAATACAGGCTAGGTAAATTTGATTGAGAAAAAGATAAAGAGGAATTTAGATGAATAGGTTATTTCTTGAGCATACTAAAAGGCACGTGTTATGAAATAACCACATGAGAATACAGGGTTCTGGGTCAGGGGAGCCAAGAGAGTTGGGGAGACAACTGTTCACTATGAAACAAGTCATGTATGTTGGGGAGAAGGCAAAATTCTTTGCATACATTTCTTAATTCTTACAACTCTTTGAAGCACATATAATTTTTCTCGATTTGTAAGATAAAAAAAAAAAGGTTTACATAGTTTAAGTAACAAGTCCTTGCCTACGTTTATAGATTTTTAAGGTGAAAGCCAGGATTTGAACCCATGACTCTCTGAGTCTAGAGCTCTTGCTCCTTTTACCACAGCCTTAGAAGAAGAGAAAAACTGGACAGACCACCAACTTCTCAATTTCACCATAAATTGTTTCTAAATAGAAATACTTCGTCACTTCTTGAAAGCCCACAGTCAAAGTAAGACTTTTTCCTCTTACACTGTGAGCATGCTTTCAGAAAGTCTCCTTGAAAAGGTAAGGAAGAAAGAAACAGAAAAGTTGCAAAACTTTGTAGTAACAGAACAGTTGCAACAGTACTCCTTCCTATTCTTTCAAGGGAAAATCAAGAATTTTGTTCAATGCATTTGAAGCTACTTTTGTACATCAAGAGCCCCTTCAATTCTGCTTCAAAAAGAGGATGTCTCCTTTTTTATCACATTAGTAGAATCAGATCCTGATGACAGATCTCTTCAGATCTTTAGTTTCTACTTCCTGAACCATACACAAGGTGATTCTGAAATCATTCCAAGTAGAAGTCTCCATTGCGCCTCAAATACAAGAGGAGCAGATTTAGAATTTTATTCAATTAACCTATCAAGATTAGAAAATGAGGGCCTATTGCTGGAAAACCGGATCTGCCTGTGCATCAGTAGTAATGTTTGGTCGTTTCTTCATCTATCAGATTTTGCCATGGTTGTTACATAGCAATGGAACTTACCATTAATTAGGATATACTCTAGTTTTTATAATTAATGCTAATATATTAATATAGTGTGCTATTAAGTACAACATAAACCTGATTCTCTTTTATATACCTGGGGAAGTGAAAATATTTAGCCAACTTATTGTTTTGCTAAATTGGACATTTTCTAAAAACTGTATTTGAATGATTTGTGTTGTATTGACACATTTAGGGCCTGAATGTATGACAGATGGATAGACAGATGAAAAGGGAGAAAATGACATTTGTTGAGCACATTTTATATCTCAAACATTCTTCTTAGCATTTCACATTTTTCTCATTGAATCAGTGCATTTATTGATAGCCAGAACCCTAGGTTGTAGCTCACAAATAAGGCTCTATTTGAGATATACATCCCAAATAATATTTTCCCTCAGAAAGTGAAATGGAGTGTTTTTGTGGTGCTTTATCACTGCAATTTTCAAATATGTTAATGTCACTCCCAAAAGAATACTCTTTAAGAAGTGACATTTTGCATTTATTATAATTTATATTTTTATAATGCCTCTGGAAATATACAGCTAGATTCTACCATCCCTAGTGACTCCCCCACTGCAATTAGGAAAGAAGAAGCCAAGGAGTATGTGCGTGTGTGTATTCATGTTCAGTGAATTGCTCTGTGTGGTTTCCAGCAAATTAAGATGTCTATTTCCTCATACAATTAGATAAAAATAATCATATCCTTGGGCTTATTTTTGGAGGAAATGGATAATATCAAAGTCATTTTGTCAAAAGTTGGCTCTTGTCAAGGTTGCAGTAATATGCAGAGGAGGTGCCTATTACTATTATGATTGCTATTACAAATTTAGAATAACAACAAAATAATACATGTTATCATTTATTGAACACACTAAAACTAAGGCTCTTTTGCACCCATTATTTCATGTTATACAAAAATAAAGATTACGTCTAAGAGATTAAATGATTTGCCTAATGTCACATATACAGGAGAAAGAGAGAAAAAAGAAAGAATGATCCCGACATCCTAATCTTGGACTTTGGAATCAGGAATATTTTAGGTGAAAGCAACTGAAAATCCAACTCAAGTGGCTTATGCAAAAATTAGGATTTATTGGTTTATGCAATTGAAAAGTCACATATAATTATGCCTTTAGATAAGGCTGTATCCAGCAGCTCAAATGGTGTTTTACTCCTCCCTCATTCTCCCCATCTCTCCATCTCTCCATCTCCTGGCTCTGCTCTCTTCTCTATTGTCATCTCCAACACAAAAGAATACCAGCAGGAACTCTAGGCTTAAATTTTATCAACTAAGTAATCTGGCAGAAACAGCTTTCCATCTCACCCAATGATTCCAATCAAAAGTCTCAGAACTGAGTATCACTGGCTTTCCTTAGTTCACATCCCCATCCCTCAACCAATCACTGGACTAGAAATGGGATCGTCTGATTGGCCAGGCTTGGGTCATGAATCCAACTGATCCTATGGGTTGGAGCAGCACCACCAAACCAAATGGAGTAAGAGTGGGAGAGGGTGTTTTCCCGAAAGACAAATTATGTTGTTTCATCAGAAGGGGAAATGGATGCTGACACAGATCCCAAGTGTCTACTATACCTACTTAGACAAAGAAACTCCTCTCATTCAGACTTGAGATGTCAGGCCTCAGTGCCATTCATGAAATTGGGTGGCTCAGTCACATTCACCTTAAAGTAACCATCACAATAGGGTATCTAACTTACTGTTTTAGAAAATTATTGAAAAACTTTCATATGGCAAAATGTACAACTGGAAAGCATTTAATTACATAAATGGACTATTTTCCAAAAGAAAGCTTCCAGAATCATGAGTAGGAAAGGATGAGGACTGAAGTTAAAGTAGTTCCCATCAGTGAATAAACCAAAAATTATAATTACAATGGGTCCCTGGCTAGTCCTAAATATATGTAGTCCTAATATAGTCCTAAAATATTGAACAGTAAAGATTCAAGTCACATTCAAATCTAAACCAGCACAAGGTCAGGATTTATTTAAAGGGTGATAGAAAGATAATGTAAAAGATGTTAAAACTTAATCTATTTTAATACCATTTGTTTTCTGTATATTTATTCTCTCTGAACTGGCTCACTCCTGAAACAGCTGCTTCTGGAGTTTATACAGTGCATGGTTAAAAGGGAGAGCATTGGCAGCCACACAAATGACAGAATAATGACTAAATGGAAAAACAGCTGAGTGTTATAATTTACAGATGATATGACCACATCAAAACCAGGGAAATGAGCTCTCTCTGTTTAATAGTCTCCGGACTGCTGTCTCTGGCCATCCATTCTTCTGACTTTACAAGCCAGCTCTGCTGCATTCAACTCTAATCAAAAAGAAATGAAGAGAGAAAGAATCTTGCTGTACTTTTTCATAAACTGCTCTGAGTGTTCTCTAAGCTTCTCCACTGGGGAACAAAAGCAATGCCAATATAAGCATAGAAAGACTGGCTTTTCTGGCAAAGAAATATATATATGTGTGTGTGTGTGTGTGTGCATGCACGTGCATGTGTGTGTATGCATGGATGGATGATTAACTGACAAGAATCTAATTGCTGGAGTAGTGAACATTAATTACCAAAGACTCTGACATCCTGTGAAAATCAGAGATGAGGCACCTTCCTTCAAAATATCCATGTGTCAGTGCAGTTGTTGGGCTGAAAACCCTACTGTTACTATTTCTTCATTTCCTGCAGGGATTCAATGCATAATTTTTTGTATTTAAAAATCAGAAATTACTTGCTCCTTAATACTATTATAGCTAAGGTAGCTGCCTCAAATTCCATTTTTGTTCACTCTCAGCTTTAGAACAGAAAGCTTTCTCTTTGTCCCTCCCAGTGATTTCCAATCATAGGCGATCTTAATATTTCACAGTGGTGTCATTGTAAAACCTGCAAGCCCAGCGGATACTTCTTGGGTGAGATAACCAGTTATTATGTGTATGCTTGAGTCGTATTTTGTGCTTATCATAAAAGACACCGTTACTTTTCCTCCAAAATTTCAGGAATATTAAGACAAAATCATGTATTTGCCACTCATCATTTCAATTTAATCCTCACAGAAGTCTTAGGAGGTAAGCACTATTTCATATCTCTCTATTCCACAAACAAGAAAGGAGGAAAGTGAGACTCCCAGAGGTTAATTAATTGGACCTAGGCTACAAAGCAGCAGTGTAGACAGGATTCAAACTCGATTCCTCCCTAAAACAAAGCCTGTATTCTTTCCAGTCTGAATCCCAGCAACTCCTGCTTTCCAGTCATTAACACACTGCATAGCCTCAAATTATCTTCACTCCTCTCTGGATCAAAACCTACCCTCTGGGTTGTTCTTTCACGTTTAGACAACAATCACTGCTAACACAGTCTTTAAACAATATGCATCTTGTTTATTCCAGGGATACTCATATTTTCACTTTTCTCAGATATCTAAGCCATTGGTTCCCAGCATGGCTGTGCATCAAAATGAGCTGGAGAAAGGTTGTTGGGTTTGTTTTCAGTAGAAATTTCCCAGCCTCATTCTTGTGAGATTGCTAACTCAGTCAAGTTAGAGAAGGCTCAATTTTTTTTAAGCCAGAAGTTCTTCTCATGCCTAGGCAGGGTAGAGTAGCACTCATTTTAAAAAGATCAAGTTTCATTAGTGGCCTCAGGGACAGCAGCCTATATGCAAAGGAGGTTTGAGGAAGCTGTTGATAGTCTGCAAAACATGCCATTAACAGATGTGCCAGATTTTGATATATTGTCTTAGTCTATTCAAGCTACTATCACAAAATATCATAGATTGAGTAGTTTCTAAACAGCAAGAAATTAATTTATCTCACAGTCCTCGAGGCTGGGAAGTCCAAGATCAAGGTACCAGCAGATTTGGTATCTGGTGAGGACCCCATTTCCTGATTCATAGATGGTGCCTTCTCACTGGCTCTTTACATGGTGGAAGGGGCAAACAGCCTCCCTTGCCTCTTTCATAAAGGCAGTAATCTAATTCATGAGAGATTTTCCTTCATAACCTAGTTATCTCATAAAGGCCTCACCTCTTAATACTATGGCATTTGGGATTAAGTTCCAACATATGGATTTTGGAGGATGCAAACATTCAGAACGTAGCATTTCACCCCTGGCCTCCCATAGTCGTGTTCTTCTCACACACAAGATATGTCCATGTCAAACCCTTACCCCCAAAAAATCCCAACTTGTGCCAGCATCAAATCTAAATTGGAGTCTCATCTAAATAGCATCTAAATCAAACATGGGTGAGACTCAAGGTAGGTTCATTTTGAGGTGATTTCCTCTCCAGCTATGCACTTGTGAAATTAAACAAGTTACATGCTTCCAAAATACAATGGTAGGACAGACACTCACATTTCAAAAGGGAGAAACAGGAAAGAATGGAGGAGTAACGGATCTTAAACAAGTCCAGGACCCAAGAGGGCAAGCAACATCAACTCTAATGGCTCAAGAATAATCTTCTTTGACTTGAGGCTCTGCCCTCCAGTCTCCATTGGGGCAGAGGTCCTGCCTCCACAGGTTTACTGGGCAGGGACTTGGCCCTCACGGCTCTGTGTAGCCTTGTTCCCATGGCTTTGGACGGCCCCACTCCCACAACTTTGCTGGAGACAGCCCATACTGCTGCTCTCATGGGTTGGAGTAGCAAACCTATGGCTCTCCCAGGCTGGAATTGACCACTGGTAGCTCTACTATTCTGAGGTATTGGAGGCAACCACAGTTCCACTGGGCATCACCCTCTGCCTAGGTCATGTGTCTGAGGCTCTGGGTACCTCCATCCTTCAAAATCTAGGTGGAGGTACATACCCCCATGACTCACGCACTCTGCCAGCAGGCAATGACACCTCAAATACACTGGCATGGTTTACTATCTGTGCCCTCCAAAGAAGGGACAGCCACCACAGCCCAAATGCATCTGGAAGCACTGGAGCCAAACCTGGAGCAGCTGAGGAGTGCTGTGCCATAGGCAGGGAGCGGGGCCTTGAAGCAGGACCAGGCAATGAGTGCTGAGGTCCCATGGGTACCCTAATTCCTTCCTTTGAAATTGTTCTGTTCTCAAGGCCCTTGTACTCTGGACCTGTGATGACAGGGACAGCACTAATGATGGGGATGTACCTTTGGGGTCATTCTTTCATTGTTTTGATGAATAGCAACTGGCCAGTCCATGCTAGTCTCCTTATCAAACAGTTCTTGGCCACACTCTTGGTGTTCTGTCTTGAATATGATTTCTCATTTCTTATAACATGAACAGGCTGAAAATTTTCCAAATCTGTAAGTTTTACTTCCTTTTTGATTAAAAATTTCATTCTTAAATCATTCATCTCTTATTTTACTATAAGCAGTCAAGAGAAGCCATGCCACACCTTCAACACTTTGCTTAGAAATTTCTTTTGCCAAGCCAGGTGCAGTAGCACATACCTACAATCTCAGTGCTGTGGGAGGCCAAGATGAGAGGATTGCTTGAAGCCAGGAGTTCAAGACAACTCCGCAACATAGCAGGACCCTGTCTCTACCAAAATAAAAATAAAACAATATGCCAGGTATGGTGGCATGCGCCTGTGCCAGCTATTTGGAAGAGTGAAAGAGGGGGATCAATTGAGCCAAGGAGGTTGAGGTTGCAATGAGTTATGACTGTGCCACTGCACTCCAGCCTAGACAACAGAGTGAGACCCTGTCTCTTAAAAAAAAAATGAAGAAAAAAATTTTCTTTCACCAAATATTCTATTTCATAGCTCAAAAATTCTACCTTCCACAAAATCCTAGGGCATGAATACAACTGGGCCAAGTTCCTTCTCACTTGGTACCAAGGACGGCCTTGCTTCCAGTTTCCAATAATATGTTACTCATTTCTGCCTGAGACCTCATCAGAATGGCCTTTCCTGTGTATATTTTTATCAACTTTCTGTTCACAACCACTGAGATATTCTCTAAGAGTGAGGATTTCTCTACAACTCTCCTCTTCTTCTGAGCCCTCACCAGAATCGCTTTTAATAGTCTGTCTATGGCAATGTAGGCTTTTTAAAGTGTGTGCTTCAAAACTCTTCCAGCCTCTACCAGTTTCAACCAATCCACATTGTTAGGTGTTTGTTAAAGCAACACCCCTACTTCTTTGTACCAATTTCTGCTTTCATCTGTTCAGGCTGCCATAACAAGATGCCATAGACTGGGGAGCTTCTAAATAATATAAATTTATTTCTCCAAGTTTTGCAGGCTAAGAAGTTCAAGATCAAGGCACCAGCAGATTGTTGTCCTTTGAGGGCCGGTTTCCTGATTCAGAGACGGTGCCTTCTCACTGTGTCCTCACATGGTGGAAGGAGCAGACAAGCTCCCTCCAGCCTCCTTTATAAAAGCACTATATCATTCATAAGAGTTCTGCCCTCATGACCTAATCACCTCCTAAAGGCTCCATGTCCTAATACTAATACTGGCCCTGCCCTAGATAATCCAGGCTAATGTCTCAATTTTAAGGACAGTTTGTTAGCAACCTTAATGCTATCTTCAACCTTAATTCCCTTTTGCCATGCAAGATAACATATTCATAGGTTCCAGGGATTAGGATATAGACATCTTTGGGAAGCAGGGTATTATTCTGCCTACTATATTAGTATACAAATCAATAAGACTGAATGAATTAACCTAGGACGTGAATTAGCCTAGGACATGAGTATGGGTAAGGAAGAAAAACAATCCAATGCCTAAGACTGGGGAGTTAAAGGGAACCAGCCAAAGATATCGAGAAAGAGCAGATGGAGAGGAAGGAGGAAACATAAGAGAAAGTTGTGTTCCAGAAGTCAAATGAGCAGTCTTTCAAGGAAGAGAGAATGAACTACTGCACTAATGCTACTCATAGGCTCGATAAATGAGGGCTGAGATTAGGCCATTGGATTTGGCCATGCGAAAGTCACTGGGGACCTGGCAAGAGTGGGTGGAGAGTTCTGTGCAGGTCTGTTTCCCGCCCTGATCACCAACACTGTTCATATTAGTTTCCCAAGCACCTGAATGAAGTGAAGTTGTCCATTCTTTGTCACCAGTATCTTCCATGTTTATAAACCCTCATTTCTACCAGCCTATTTTTCTTTTCCTCTTCCAACAAACTTCTTTATAGTATTCTCTTTGCTTCCTGGCTTATTCTCTCTCTTTTTTTTTTTTTTTTTTTTTTGAGACAGAGTCTCACTCTGTTGCCCAGGCTGGAGTAAAGTGGCACGATCTCGGCACACTGCAAGCTCTGCCTCCCAGGTTCATGCCATTCTCCTGCCTCAGCCTCCCGAGTAGCTGGGACTACAGGTGCCCGCCACCAAGCCCGGCTAATTTTTTGTATTTTTAGTAGAGACAGTGTTTTACCATGTTGGCCAGGGTTGTCTTGATCTCCTGACCTTGTGATCCTCCCACCTCAGCCTCCCAAAGTGCTGGGATTACAGGCATGAGCCACCGCGCCCAGCCTTCTTCTTCTCTCTTGTACTCATTTCAATCAAGCTTTTTTCCCTCCCTCTCCCCGAAAACAAGTTTATGAGTGGAAGATTGCAAAGTGTTTCTAGGATGTTACTAAGAAATACACTGTTGCAAATAAAAATAAGGCTGTCTCTAAGATGGAAAAACCAAGTTGTAAAGGAAAGGGAGTGTTTTGTCTTCTTGTAGTGTAGCAAAATAGGAAGTTTTATTCGGATAGATAAAAAATGAAAAACTTAATGATGAGGCTTTTGCATTTCTTAATGACATATTCCCCACTTGGCAGCTTTTATCCCTGTTGCTTTGCTTGTTAAAGATGTGCAGAAGAAGAGTAGCAGATATTCTGAAAACAGAGATATTAGAAAGACATAATCACCTCTCTCTGATTAACATGGAAGGAATAACTTAAATTATTGACTGCTGAGATGTAAGCAAGCTGGAAAGGCCTTTGATGCCAAAAGCCTAAGTCCTGGAACCATGTACCAGACTCCAAGGAGTCTGAATTCCAGTGTTTGCTGTGGTCTGTTTGACTTTCTATTACATCTAAAATATATTTTAAATGCTCAAGAGGAAAAATCATGACAAGAATTTTTGCAAAACTGAGAAATAGAAAAACCACTTATTTTTAACATCCATCTAAAAATGAGAAAACAAGGAGAATTTTTCCCAAGACTTTACAGCAATTAAGTGACCATCTTGGGCAAGTTCACAGTGCTGCTCAGAAGCTTGAAACTAAGGCTGTAAAAAGAAGTAGTAGTTGTCTAATTTTCTAAGTCAGCCGCATAAAAGCTGATAATTAAGAGGAGATGTTGCTAAACATTCTATTAGAAAAAATATGATCAACAGTAATCTAACTGGAAGAAAATGGCAGACATAGATTGCCATGGGACTGCAAAATGCCATTCTCTGACTAGAGAAATTAATCACGTAGGATAATATACAGCTGGCTACCATACTTGCAATCTAGGATATTCAACAACTTCAAAGTCAGAGGCCTTAACCCTTCCCTCACACCATTTAAAAAAACCAACTTCAAATTAGATCATAGACCTAAATTTACCATGTAAAGCCATAAAATTTCCAGAAGAACAAAATAGGAGAAAAATCTTTGTATTTAGGATTAGGCCTAGGTTTTGTTTTTTTTGTTTTTTGTGAGTGTGAGTGTGTGTGTGTGTTTTAAGTAAGACTAAAAGACATGAAAACTAAAGAAAATATTTTAAACTTTTGCTCTTAACACACTGTAAATAAAATGAAAAAGAAAAGCCAGAGACTGGGAGAAAATATTTACGAAGCACATATTTGGTAAAAATCTTGTATCCAGACTATATACAGAACTCTTAAACTCAATAAGAAGACAAAGAACCCAATAAAAGTAGCAAAAGATTTGAATGTACATTTGTCCATAATAGATAAAGGATTGTAAATAACCCCATGAAAGGAGCTCAATATCATTTGCCATTAAGGAAATGCAAATTAAAACTACAGTGAGATAACTCTATAAGATGAGGAGTAACTGGAACTCTCATTTATTGCTAGTGGGAATGCAAAGTGATACAGCCACTTTGAAAAATAGTTTGGAGGTTTCTTATAAAGTAAAACATACACTTACAATATGACCAACAATTCTACTCCTAGGTATTTACCCAAGAGAAATGAAAACACATCCACAAGATAACCTGTATGTGAATGTTTATAGAAACTATAATAACCAAAAAATTAAAAAAAAAAACAAATGACCATCAACCAGTGTATTATTCTGTTCTCACACGGCTATAAAGATACTACCTATGACTGGGGAATTTATAAAGAAAAGAGGTTTCATTGACTCAGTTTCTCATAGCTGGGAGGCCTTGGGAAACTTACAATCATGGCAGAAGGTGAAGGGGAAGCAAGACACATTTTACAAGGTGTTAGGGGAGACAGAGAGAAGGGGAGAGCACCAGACATTTATCAAACAACCAGATCTAGTGAGAACTCAGTCACTATCACAAGAACAGCATGGGGGAAACTGCCCCATGATCCAATCACCTCCCACCATGTCCCTCCCTCAGCATGTGGGGAACAGAATTTGGATTACAATTTGAGATGAGATTTGGGTGGGGACACAACCAAACCATATCAACTGGCTTAATAAATTGCGATATGGCTGTACAATGGACTATTACTCAGCAATGAAAAGAAAGCAGCTACTAGTACATGCAACAACATTCTGGAAAAGGCAAAACTATAGGGACAAAACACAGACCAGAGTTGCCAGAGCCTGAGGGTCTCAGGGGTAACTAACTATAAGGCACCAAGGAATTTTGTGGGGTGAGGAATATGTTATATATTTTAATTGTAGTGGTGGTTGCATGCCCACACTTTTGCCAAAACTCATCAAACTGTGTACTTAAAAAGGGTGAATTTTGCTATATGCAAATTATACTTCAAGAAAACTGACTTGAGTCAGAAGGAAGAATGAATTTAAAGTAGAGAAAGGTTAGGCCAGGGAGATAAAATTGGGTAGAGTTCTAGCTAAGAGAAATGAAATGTAGTAGGTCAATTTTAAAAAGGTGTTTTTCAAGTTGCCATCCATGGCCTGCAATTTAGTCATTTGTCATCTTATATTGGTCAGTTGTCCCACAACATAGTATAAGTGAATATTTTTAATGACTTGCAAACCTCTGAGAGACCCAAGGAGTTTCACATAAAAACCCACACTTTCTGGCTATTTGTTAAAATAGCATGAAGATCTGGTCACATTGGGATGACACTGAGGTATAGCAAAGCCTGGCTGAGTTTAGAAGCTCTAAGCCTGACCTTGTTTGCCCATCTGGCCCCCATAGGCATTTTTGTTTTCCACTGTGGCTTTATCTTAAAACAGCCCAACTAATGCCAATCTCTAAAGGCCATGATGTTGAGTGGCCAAAGATAGTAAATTTAGCATGTGCAGGCTAAAATGCTAAACCTTTATACATCAAGATTCTTGAATGCAGATTTTAAGTTTTAAAAATTCAATTTGGTTAGAAAGTATTCAGTTTAGTTATACTTAGATAGTACTTATTTAAAACATGCTTTGAATGATATTTTAATGTTAATGAGGCTTAATCAATGTCAGTGCTGTTATTTTAAGAATTATAAGGGGAAAAGATGGAAAACTTTTCAGGACATCATTTATCAATGCTGAGAGTGATTCTAGCTTTAGGAAATAAGAACTAGTTGGCAAATTCATCTCCTGTAAAATACCTATGAGATTCTTAGAGTAATGGCTACAAGTACGTAAGCAGAGTTTAAGCTATATACCTTGCAAAGTCAACATTTTTCAGTGATATTCAAGTTGCAGGTAGACTGGGAGCAGTGGCTCATGCCTGTAAATCCCAGCACCTTAGGAGGCCAAGATGAAAGGATTGCTTGAGGCCAAGGGTTCAAGATCAGCCTGGGCAACATAGTGAGAGCCCATCTCTACAAAATATTTTAAAATTATCTGGGCATGGTAGCATGTGCCCGTAATCCTAGCTTACTCATGAGGCTGAGGTGGGAGGACTGCTTGAGCCCAGGAGGTTGAGGCTGCAGAGAGCTATGATCGTACCACTGCACTCCAACCTGGGTGACAGATCAAGACCCTGTCTCAAAAAAAAAGTCGCAATTAGAAGGGGACATTTCATTAAAAACTATAACTCTAAATAATAACGGTTAAAAGATTTGTGAGAAAGATAAAATAAATTTTTACCTAGGTTTTTCTTTTTTCCTCCATATCTTTCACAATAAAAGTTATCTTCTTTACCGATTTAAACTTCGTAAAGTTCAGATGTTTTAATAAAGTCTATGTTTATGAGACTAATAACCAGTTACACAGAAAGGCCAATCTGAGTCACCTTGAATCAGTGGAAAGAAGAAGGAAGGAAACCTCCCACCCCCTCATTCCATGTCACAATTTAGAATATTTCCCTGTGGGGCTAGAATGTTCATTTATGGGTAGGAAGTTCAAGGGTAACTCCCACTTTTCTTTATCTTGAATCTGAATATGCCTATGGCCATTGTCACTCAGCTCTGTCATCATTAGACCCCCATACAGAAAGGGGATGAAGTTTTTGAGAAGGCTTAGAGAGCCTTTGGCAAATTTGATTCTCTGTCAGTCAAGGTTCTTTGGAGGGGGAGACTAATAGGGTATACGTATATATGAAGGGGAGTTTATTAGGAGAATTGACTCACACAGTCACAAGGTAAAGTCCCACAATAGGCCGTCTGCAAGTTCAGGAGCAAGGAAGCCAGTGGTGCATCAGTCCGAGTCCCAAAACCTCAAAAGTAGGGAAGCTGACAATGCAGCCTTCAGTCTGTGGCCAAAGGCCCAAGAGCCCCTGGCAAACCACTGGTGTAAGTCCAGGAGTCCAAAAGCTGAAGAACTTGGAGTCTGATGTTTGAGGGCAGGAAGCATTTAGCATGGGAGAAAGATGGAGGCCAGAAGACTCAGCAAGTCTGCTCTTCCATCTTCTCCTGCCTGCTTTATTCCAGCTATGCTGGCAGCTAATCAGACGGTGCCCATCCAGGTTGAGGGTGAGTCTGCCTCTCCCAGTCCACTGACTCAAATGTTAATCTCCTTTGACAACACCCTCGCAGACACACCCAGGAACAATACTTTGCATCCTTCAGTTCAATCAAGTTGACACTCAAATTAACCATCACAGATTCTGAAGTCCAAAGTTAAACATTATGACTGTTCTCATGAGGAAAAAAACAAATGTGTTTGTGTGTGTGTGTGTACCCAACCACCTCAATCTTATAATTTTAACCAAGTTATCAAATAAACACTGAAGAGGTTTAATGTCAGGAAATGTCAACCTACCAATGCAAATTCTGCTTTCTGGTTTAAATCCTGCCATTTGTCCCAGAGAGCCAACATACTGTGTGAGTATTACAAGCAGTGTTATTTTCAATAACTGAGTTATTTTCAATAGACAAACCTAGATGCTCATAATTCAGGCTATCTGCTTTTTTTGTTATCTTTCTGACATAGTACAGAGTCACGAGGCTTCACACAAAGATAAATGCATATATGAGACTTGCAATTATTCCTCCATCTCCAGCATTTTATTTATGCTTGTGTACCAGAGAACATATAATTCCTATCTGTCAAATGTTGCCGAGAGTCATTTTAAAGCCATGAGGTAGATGAAAGCAGGAAGATACCAAGATTTGTTACTGAGACCGTGTCTGGTTCACAGAAGTCAGTGCCCTTCTCAGTGGATATAGAGCTGCAAACGTGAAGAATAATGATTAATAAAAAAAGGTCAGATTCCAAAGCTGCTCCCTTTGGAATGTGTTTGAGCAGTTTGAACAGTTTAATAAACTGCTTAAAATAAAAGAATACATAGGACTTTATTTCACGGTGTGAAAGATTTAGGAAATGGAAAATGCCATTTAAAAGACAGAGGATCCCAGAAAATTAGTACTCTGTCCTCAGAAATCCCTTGAGTCTTGCACAGGTCTGTTTCCTGCCCCACTCACCAAAACTACTCATATGGTTTCCCAGACAAATTAATGCAGCCTAAGTTAGCCATTTCTTATTACCAATATTAAGAGGTTAAATTTAGCAGTGGGCTTCCATATAGCCCATTGATAGACTTGATAAGACTTGATAAGAAGAGCACGTTTATTTCTTTTAAAGCCCTGTGGTATGAGCTAAATTGTTTTCCCTTCCCGCTTTTCTGTCATCTTCTCTTCCCTCTCTGCTTTTGTAGAGGCTTTCCTTTGCTTAAAATGCCTTTCTCATTCTCCACAGTCTAGAAACTTCCAGGGAGCCTTTTCTAGCCCCTGAGTCTGAGAAATGGATTTACATACTCCATTTCTGGGCTTCTATAGCACTCTGTTCTTACCATACTATATCACAGCAATTGATTAACTTAGCTGTCTCAACCAAAATACTGCAACCCCTTTTAGAACAGTATCCATGTTGCATTTGACATTGAAGTTTGTACTTCATACAATGCACAGAGCAAGCACACAACAGGCTTCTTGAGAATGAAAGAATAAAGCAAAAGCCATTTCAGGAAGGTACTACTAGGTTTTAAGTTTGTTTTAATCCTTTAAACAAAGATCAGTGAAATTGCAGTAAGTGTCAGTACTTTTAGCAAAGTAGTTATACCTATACACATTTACACCTCTTGCAGAAGTTACACTAACATCAGAGTAGTACTCCTACCTTGATGTTTCTATTTGTAAAAAATTAAATTCGACACAAAGGACCTCACAGGAGCTGAATATTTGCAACCTGTACATTTTGATATTTGAAAAGACATAGCATGTAACTGCTATGAAGCTCTCATTTTCTGCTAAGCTGAAAACATAACCATATTCCTGAATAGCTGATCAATAGTTCTGGCATAAAAGAAAAGGAGATAAAAATGTTCCTTTGTTTTTATGTTCTTCCCATCCATTCTAACAATCTAAAATACTACTGAGACATGGGGAGAAATGAAGGGATTTCTGAGGCTCTTATGCTTGTTGCTGTCCAATTATTTAGGAGGAGGAAAGTTGGGGAGGTGATCTTTTGATAATCTGTTTCAAGTCTCTACTCCTGAGATGAAAGAGCAATGTACAATGGCATAAACCTTTGTATTTAAGAACAAAATATAAATATCAGGTAATTGTTCTCATAAATGAGTTTTATAGGATTTTAGAATATTCCACCCATACCTGGAGCCAAAAAGTGTAGTCCAGGCATGGTGGCTCATACCCGTAATCCCGGCATTTTGGGAGGCCAAGGCAGGTGGATCGCTGGAGCCCAAGAGCTTATGACCAGCCTGGGCAACATGGCAAGACCTGTCTCTATTTTTACAAAAATTTAAGTTTAGATTTACAGGCAAGACAAGAAAGAAACAGTTGGTATCAGTCATATGAATGATGGGAGGTGGGTTATCTGAATTAGTGAGCTGGGCAGCTTTTTGTCTGTAAAATGAGAAGGTCAAGCAAGATTATGTTTAAAGAATTCTTTCAGCTATAAAAGTATGTAATGTTGTGATTCTAAATCAACCGTGCTATCAGTAGGAAATGAAAATCATCCTGCCCCACATTTGTACAAAACCTTACAAAGGGTTTTCACATCCTTTACCAAATGCAGTCGACTCTTAAGTTAGACTTCATGAAAAGACCCAGGGTTTTATTCTTGAATTACATACAGATGCAATCCGTTCATTCCTTTATTTGTTCTGCAAATGGCTTCTACTACGTGCTGACCATGGTGCTAACAGCTTAGGAAACAAAAGTGAACCTAATACAGGCCCTGTTTTTATAAAGTGTACAGTCTAATAGGACAGACATTTAAAATAATACCATAAAATGCAAAGTATAACATACATATTTATATATGTACAGAAATTTTATATATATATAAATATATGCATATATATAATTATAAGTTGTGAAAATGATACAAAAGGAAGAGTCCGATGAGTAAAAACAGCAAGTTGAAATATTTCAGACAGGGTTGCTGAGGAGGGCCTGAAGGGCTAACATATAAGCTGAGACCTGAATCATGAAAGAGAGCAGCCTGCCAAATAGCAGGGGAAGAACACTCCAGGTGGGAGGAATGGCATGAATGAAGACTCTAAGGAGGAAAGAGGGTGGCAAATGGAAATCACTGAATGAAGGCCAATGTGGTTGGAGCAGGATGAGCAAGGGGTAGAGGGGAGAAGAGAGGGTGAGACTCATACAGGTTTTCTAGGCCTCAAGAAAGAGTTTAGATTTTAACCCAAGTATGGTGGGAAAACATGAACACATTTTACATAGGGAGTGCTATCTCAGTTATTTGCATGATAAACTCGTGGGGCTTCTATTTGGAAAATGGGCTACAATGAGCAAAGGAGGAATGAGGAAAGCAGTTAAGAGAGCTTTTCAATTGTCCAGGCAAAGGATGATGGCATGGCAGCTTAGGCTGGGCAGAGGAGAGGGAGAGAAGGGAGCAGGTCTAGGGTACAAGTTAGAGGCGGAGTCAACAGGACTAGCTGGTGCTCTGGGTGTGGCACATGAGAGAGGAGGAGGAATTCCAGGTGACACCCAGGTTTCTCTCTTGAGCAACTGAGTTGATTGCAGTGCCCTTTACTGAGACAGGAATGATTGGAGGAGGAATAGATTAAAAATGAGAAGTAGAAACATGTGATTCGGGTTAACTGTGAGCTGCCTGTGAGGCATCCATGTGGACATCTGCTGCAGGTAGTGAGACATACTGGCCCAGGAGCTCATAACAGAAGTCAGACCTGGAGATGAAATGGGCAAGTTGTACACAGGAATAGTATTTAAAGTCACAGAGCAAAAGGATATAGAAAACTATAATGAGGCAAGTGGTTCTGTTCTTTATTGGAAAATTTGGTAAATCAAGATTCTCAGCCCCTCATTTTTTTTTTCAATTTTTTTTATTGTGGTAAAATACATGTAACATAAAATTTACCATCCTAATTTTTTACAGGAATATCTGAGTAAATTCTTTAATATACTGTTATCATGTCATATTATGGCCATGAATTTTTTTTCTGATTTTTTTAATTGTGGTAAAATACACATTACGTAAAATGTCCTATCTTAATCATTTTTAAGACTATAGTTCAGTGGCATTAAATGCATTCATATTTTCATGCAACCATCACCACCACTCATCTCCAGAACTCTTTGTCTTGCAAAACTGATCTGATAGACAATGGGAATTATAAAAAAAATTTTTAAAAACCGAAACTCTGTGCCCATTAAATAATAATTACCCATTTCTTCCTACCTCCAGCCCCTAGCAACCACTATTCTACTTTCTCTATAATTTTGAGTACTTTAAGTACTTCATATAAGTGGTATCATACAGTATTTGTCTTTTTGTGGTAAGCTTATTTCACTTAACCTAGTATCTTCAAAGTTCATCACTGTTGTAGCATGTGTCACTATTCCCTTACTTCTTAAGGCTGAATAATATTCTATTGTATATGTATACCACATTTTGCCCATTCATTCATCTGCCAGTGTATACCTGGTTTGCTTCAACATGTAAGCAATTGTGAATAATTCATCCCACCTCATTTTTAACCAACTGAATCCCACCACTCATCAGTCTGCCGAGAGATGCTATTAAACACCTGTTATATGCACAGCACTGCGATGTGAACAAGCCATAAACTTCTGATCTTAAAATTAATACTGTTTAACATTCTAATATTCTATAGCAAGTCAAAACTTCTGTACTTGGTATTGTCTGAACTGGTTTTGCTTTGCATTTGATTGGTATTCATCAGAATCACTACAATGTTTGAGGAATCAAATTAGATAACACTATTCATCAAGTAATTTTCTGCATGAAACTCAAACTCTTGTTCCTTTGGTATGCTTTTCTAAAATGGCCAAAGTAATGCAAACATAATTTTAAAATATATACATATATAGTACATATTACATTTAAGATGATTCATTTACATTTATCCTCCCTTTTTATAGGAAGGGAAGGTGGAAAGAATGTGTATAATCAGCAAATTTTCTCTGAAAGAAACAGTTCCATTACCCACAAATAAAATTTACTGCAAAATTATACATGAAAAATTGTAAGGAGAGTATTCACAATTGAAGCTTTACTGTAGGCGTCTATTAGAGAGAAATGTTAGCTAGAAACCCAATTTCCTTGTACAACAACCACAAAAGCAACAAGCATTTCTAATAAGCAACATCACAAAGTTGCCACAAGCCATATTTGCAAATCCAGGATATGTTTTCAACTGCAGAGAATGTTTACAGTACAGAAAGGTCAATGTTTTAAGCAATTTAGTGCATGGAGAGAGATTTTACTTTTCAAAGGAGTATATAAACCTTGATATAAGTTGGCATAAAAAGATATTAAATGATTATGGTGACTGGGGAATTTTATTTATTAGGCAATTTTCCCCTTTCTTTTTTGAAAATTGATATTCAAGGTGTCCTTTACTGAGATACTGGTTTACACTAGGAAATCCATACTCATTCCTTATTAGAATGAGTGAGGATTTTATGACAGCATTTGTATAAAAATGACTGTTTTCTATGTCAGAAGGTTGGTCTTCAGAATCCTCCACTTGGCTACAAGTCATGGGCCCATTAATCCCAGACACAGAATTTCTGCAATGAAAATATGCTCCATGGCTTCATTTACTGATGACATCATCTAAGTGTTTTCTCCACAAGGTTATAAATGCATTGCTTGGCCATATTGAATATTTGCTGACGGAATGCCTAAGTGAAATATGATAATGTTCTTCTCTTCTCTCCTTGTGATTTCAACACATTTCAAATCAAAGCATTGGCTTATCGGGTCAGCTGGACTGCATTGATCTTTGGTTTTCCTTTCCCTCGGAGACTCAGTGGAGACGGAGTAAGCACTGCAAAAAATCACTTCAGAGGAAGCACTCAGAGTGGGGAAGGAAATGCCTTAAATAATGAATAATGGTGTTGCTGATACTGATTTTAATCATTTGAACAAGAGGATGAATTTTTTAATGCCATCAATATGTATTTTGAGTTTAAGTTTATAGCTAATGGAGCCCAGAAAAATCTGGAAGCAGTCTAATTAGGAGGGTCCCAGGATAGGGAGTTGCAGTGGACCCAAAGAGTCACTCAACTCCATGAATCACCTTTGCTCTCTGTCAACGAGCCATGGAGAAGTCAGCCTCAGACCTGCACATACCTGATGTGACTGATATGTCACCATGTTGCCCAGAGAGAGGATCCCCAAGGACTAGAGTAGAGCACACTTTATTGGATTTTTAAGAGACTAATTATAATACATCTATGGGGTAACCCCATTCCTTTATAACATTTTTCCTTTCAATCCGAGTTTACATAATTCTAGGCAGTAAAAATTGTACACCTTAGCCATCATAGACTAGGTCTGTAACTTCCTAAGCAGGTCCAATTTCCACTAAAATCTCTAAGGATTTGTTTTCTTCATTTTAACAATCTCCTTCCACTCCCTTCTCCCAGTCCTTTTTACAATTCCTCCAGCATTTCCTCCAACTCTGATCTATTTATTAAATGATACATCAACATGTAAAGCTTCACATGTCTAGTGTGTAGGGAGATTGCACTAAATGGAGAACAAATACATGCCCTCGATACGATGGAAGGGCAAGGTTTCTATGGTTACATCTGATACCAAGCTTCTACTTATATAAATTGTCTTCTGTGTAAATGTGGAAAAGAAACTGGCCTCTGAGGATACTTAACCAACATTCTCAAAAGACTTCATTCAAAGTCTAATTTTCAGCTGAATAAAACCTCGCCTCCTTTTTCTGCTTTCCCAGTTATCTTTTGAAGTCACTTTGTTTATATTTGAACATTCTCCTTTTTCTAGTCCTCCCGTAGTCCCCTGTGTGAACTGGTGAGATGGGCATGATTGAATAATAACTAGAAGTCATTTTGTATTTGATGTGTTACCAAAGTCAACTGACAGTTGAACATTTTTGAGAGATTGTGATGGGCAGGTAGTATATACAGAAAGAGTACCCAGGGGTCCAAGCATATAACCTAATGAAGAAAAATGTGGTCATGGTCATCAGAGAATTAAAGGGTTTTAATTTAACTACTACTCAAACTGTCAAAAGTCATACCAGATGTCGGGCACAGTGGCTCACACCTGTAATCCCAGCACTTTGGGAGGTTGAGGCACGTGGATCACATGAGGTCAGGAGTTTGAGACCAGCCTGGCCAATACAGCGAAACCCTGTCTCTACCAAAAATACAAAAAAGTGAGTCAGGAGTAATGGCATCCACCTGTGATCCTAGCTACTCAGGACACTGAGGCAGGAGAATCACTTGAATCCGGGAAGCAGAGATTGCAGTGAACCGAGATCATGCCACTGCACTCCAGCCTGGGTGACACAGCAAGATTCTGTCTCAAAAAGAAAAAAAAAAAAGTTATACCACTCCGTTTGTTCATTTTTATTAAATAATTTTTTGCTCTGTGTTTGCCAGAATTGTAGAAGAGAGACTGCTTGGGAGGGAACACCCTTTAAAAGTGTATTGACCATTCATGAAAAGACACCTTGAAGAGAGTGACAGGGCAAGCCACAGTGTTTATATATAATCTTCTGTACTGTGTATATCATATATATATGAAAATGAGTTCAAATCCAGAATACATAAAGAATTCCTACAAATGAATCAGAAAAAGCCAGATGACCCAATTGAAAAGTGAGAAAAAAAACTTGAACCAGATGTATCAAAGAGAGATTGCCAAATGGCAATAAATATATGACAAGGTGTTCAGTGTCATTAGTCATCAGGGAAATGCAAATTAAAATCACAATGAGATACTATTACACACACACCAGCATGGTTTAAATAAAAAACAAAACAAAACAAAACACAGTAGTCCCTTATCCCTGGTTTCACTTTCTGTGGTTTTAGTTATCTGCAGTCAATATCAGCTCAAAAATATTACATAAAATATAACATTTTGAGAGAGGGGGACCACATTTACATAAACTTTTATTACAGCATATTGTTATAATTGTTCTATTTTATTATTAGTTATTGTTGTTAATCTCTTATTCTGCCTAATTTATAAGTTAAACTTTACCATAGGTATGTATGTATAGAAAAAAATAGTATAAATACGATTCGGTCCTATCTCTGGTTTTAGGCATCTACTAGGGATCTTGGAATGTATCCCACATAGATAAGAGAGTACCACTCTGCCAGGTGTTAGCATGAACATGAAATAACTGGAACTCTCATGCACTACATCTGGAAGCACATATTGATACACTCTGGGAACACTGTCTGGCAGTGTCTATTAAAGCTGAACATAAGCGTGTCCCATGACCCAGCAGTTCTACTCCTGAGTATACACTCAACACAACTGCCTGCAATGGTCACCAAAGTACTTGCACAGGAATAATTAAAACTGTGTTACTATTGAGAGCCCCAAACTATGAATTGCCCAACTAACTTACTTTCTTTCTTTCTCTTTCTTTCTTTCTGTCTTTCTTTCTTTTTATTTTTTATTTATTTATTTATTTATTTTTGAAGTTTTGCTCTTATTGCCCAGGCTGGAATACAGTAGCATGATCTCAGCTCACTGCAACCTCCACCTCCCAGATTCAAGCGATTCTCCTGCCTCAGCTGGCTGGGATTATAGGTGCATGCCACCACACCCAGCTAATTTTTTTTTATTTGTAGTAGAGACAGGCTTTCATCATGTTGGCCAGGCTGGTCTCGAACTCCTGACCTCAGGTGATCCACTCGCCTCAGCCTCCCAAATTGCAGGGATTACAGGTGTGAGCCACCAAGCCCGGCCTCAACTATCTTTCAAACATTGAATGGATAAATAAAGATATACATTGAAATACTATGGAACAATGTAAACAAACTCCTGATACTTTTATGAATAAATCTCATGAACATAATATTAAGTCAAGCCAGGCACAATTGAATTACTGCATATTTCTAGTTATATAAAGTTGCAGCATAGGCAAACCAATCTATAACATTAGAAGTCAGGATAAGCTTACCCTGTGGATAAGGATAGTCTCTGGGAGGAGATAGAAGTGGGTTTGGGGGGTGTTGGTAATATTTCATTTTTTTGTTCACTTTGGGAATTAAATGCTTACACTCACTTCACTAAGGAAAGAACATCAACTTTTAACACTCACTCCTATCAGAGGATTCTAAGAGAAGCTAGTCAGGAACCATGGTGGATCTTTTAAGTTAAAGAAGACTGTCCAGGAGTGAGAAGTGAAACAAATGCCTAGAGTAAACAAAGTCACTTAACACAAGTAGCCGATGCTCCCACCGCCCCCCAGGTCTTCCTGGCTTTGCATGACCAGATAGTAGAGGGCCCTGCTGTGCCAGCCCTTAAGTCCAGCCTTGATGGTTTTCTGAAGATTTTCTGATGGTACCTCAGATCAGAGTTGGCTTTGCTTCCACCTCACCCTACTATTCAGTTTCTTGCCACAGACACAACTCACCTTGCCTGTAATACAGTGCATCTGAGATTCAACAATTCTCAGCCACCACTCCCAGCTAGCCAGTCCTGAGAGTGAGGACTGTGCAAAGTGGTTTTGGAAAATGAAAGAATCTGATCGATTTTGGCTAATTTTCAACTTCTCTAGGATGCCAAACTAAACTTGTCTATGGCAAATCAGGAAATCAAGACCTGTAATTTTGGCAACTAACTGGCTAAACTTCTGAAAGGCAGGAGACTGAAATGGCAGTGACTAGACAAACGGGGATTAAATGAGAAGATAGCAGTCAATGATTCCCCTGACCCAGGAATTCCACCACTAGCTGTAAACTTTACTTTGAATAAATTAGACTCATAGGGTATAACAGAAAACAACTTTATTCTTTTTTTAATCCCTGTCCCTTCAAGCCTTCTGTGAAAGTGATTCTCAAGGTGTGGTCTCTGGGCCAGCAGCATCAACATCACCTGGAACTTGTGAGAAATGAAGATTCTCAGGTCCTTCTCTATACCTATTGAATCAGGCATCGGGTGTAGAGGGGAACACCACAATCTGTCTTTAAGGAGACCTGAAGGTAAGTCTAGGGCTTGCTAGAATTTGAGAACCGGCATTTTGTCAACTTCAATCTTTAGTGTATGTGTTAGAAGCAAACAGGCTTGTGGTATAGCTTAATATTCTTTAGTTTCAGATGCAGGGGAGAGATATCTAGCAAAGAAAAACAATCAGGACAATTAAGATGTTTCAAGGAGTGTTCAAGGCACCAGAAGGTTGAAAGGACCTTGGGCTGCACATTAATGTCACCAGAGGAGATTTTTTTCTAAATGTTCCTCATCCAGACCTCATCTTCAGAGATTCTAATTTAACTAGTTCTGGGTGAGGTCACTTTATTTTTTTAAAGTGCCTGTCTTAATAGATTTAGGCTGCTATAATGGAACACCATTTGTGGAGTGCCTTATAAACAACAGAAATGTATTTTTTATAGTTCTGGAGGCAGGAAGTCTGAGATCAGGGTGCCAGTGTGACCAGATTCTAGTGAGGGTCTACTTTCCTGTTCATAGACAGTATCTTCTTGTGACCTCACATAGTAGAAGGGGCAAGAGAACTCTCTGGATCTGTTTTGTAATGTCACTAATCCCATTGATGAGGCTGTTGCATTTATGATCTAATTATCTTCCAAAGGCCCCAACTCCTAAAACCATCACAGTGTGGGTTAGATTTCATCATATGAATTTTTCAGGGACACAAACCTTCAGTCTATAGCAGTGTCCCTAACCCTACCAATAATATACAGCCAGGGTTATGAATTAATAATGTTGATCATGAAAACCCTTATGCCTGCTGATGTGATTATTCTTGTTTTGGAAGAATTGCTTCTCAGGCCACTGGTTCCAGTATTCAGGTTTATGTTCACCTTCATATCTAGTCAAAATCTTTCTTCCTGTGATTTGACCCATTTGAATCAAACAGTTTTTAAATATTCATTGATTACCTGCAATGTAACCAGTACAACTATAAAATGGATATCCATCACCTTCCATCTGGCCCATGTGGTTTTCATCTGGTTTTTCAAAAGTATGAAAGAGCTTTTTTGTGTGTAGATGAGTAATTGGGATTCTAGGGTCAATCAGTGCTGAGTTTGTGTGCCAGCCCCCGCTCTGATTATGAATGAAGTGATCATGATCAAGTAATTTAGCCTCATCCATCAAAGGAGACTAATACAGTACCAACTCACAGTACATTGAAATGAGAATTAAACTAGCATGCACAGGAAGTTCTTAGCTCAGGACTTGGACACTGGCAAGCTCTCAGTGTACCGTTGCATTACTGACCGCACCTTTCAGGCCTTCAATCATGTCCTCACCAGCTGCCCTGGAATTAGACTCTATGAGCTCAGTGCCTAGCCCAGCTCACCCCTTCATGCAAGCCCTATGACCATCATGTTATGCAAACCCTCTAAGCCTCAGACTCTTCACCTGTAAAATTCTCACCTGATGTGAGAGATAAATAAGTCCTAGAGATCATTTAGCCCAATGCAAATCATTGTTCAACATAATTTCGTAGACTGATAGCACTTTAAAAATCATTTTAGGACAATTATTTAAGACCTTTCTGGATTTCCATCCCCGTGTTAGGCCATTCTTGCATTGCTGTAAAGAATTACCTGAGACTGGGTAATGTATAAAGACATTTTATTGGCTCACATTTCTGCAGCCTGTACTGGAAGCATGGCGCTGGCATCCACTTGGCTCCTGGGGAGGCCTCAGGGTGCTTTTCCTCATGGTAGAAGATGAAGTGGGAGCAAGCAGTTCACATGGAATACAGGAGCAAGAGAGAGAGTAGTGGGGAGATGCCACACACTTAAACAGCCAGATGTCACTAGAACTCACAATCATGAGGACAGCACTAAGCCATGAGGGACCTGCCCCATGACCCCACTTCCAACCTTGGGGATTACAATTCAACATGAGATTTGGCAGGGACATATATTCAAACTATATCAACCCCCTAGATTACTGACCTTCCATTGAGTTAGTATTTGGGTTGGAATTGGGGTTGGAATTAGTATTGAGTTAGTATAAGGATTAATTTAAACATAATTAATTGTGTTTCCAGGGGAGTTGGATGCAGGGGGAAGCAAGCTGACTTTACCTCTTGCCAGTTTCCTCAGTCCTGCCTGAGGCTTCTCACTTTTTCCTACTGGGTTTTCACCTCCCTTCTCCCTCCAAGATACCTTCTTCCTTTCATAGCCCTGTAACTCTTACTAGCCGTACTGAGAGATGCAGGCCTGGTGTGCAAGTACTTCACTTTCCTTTAGCCCTAGACAGACTTGATCTACAATCCACCTCCAGTTGTCCTTCCTTGTCTTCTCACTAAGAACTAAATCCTCCTGATGCTCTGAAAACATGCCACTTCCCTTCAGAGGTGGTTAAACTCTTTCAAACCCACTAAAACCTCCTCCTTCCTAATGGCTTCTAATTTGAGAATGAATACCAGTCATTCTTTTGTCTCCGCTTGGAAACTAAAACATCCTTTAAGCCCATCTGTGAAGCAACCAATTCAATTAAATTTTGAGTTAAGTGCACATGAAGCATAATTGAGAAAAGACAAGAGAAGCTTGCCTTAAGAAATTATAAGGAATTCTCGGTGACTATAGGACTACATGCATTGTGATTTTCTGCATTCCAAATGTGCCTGCTATGCATGAGTCACACTGTCTTATGCCACTTTGTGCAAACTGTTGTCAGTGCTTCCAGGCTAATTTCCCTGTATCTGTGCATGAACGACTGTTCAGGATAGTTAATGGGAGTTCCATGTGTTCCCTGATTGGAGAAGCACTGAGGGAAGAATTAAAGGGATTATCCTAAATGCATTCATTAAAAAGATTTGAATGGAGTCAAAAGTCTAGTGGGATTCAAACCAGAGCCAACATTTTTCTTTATTCCCAGATCTTACTAGCAATGTATTATGAAACAATGATTTTGCTGGTAATCAACTACTAACTAATCCAGGTTGGTGCTGTCAACTTCTTGGGTTACCATAAAAAACAGTTATGTCTTAGAGCAGTTCTTCCCAGTGGTCCAGCCCTTACTAGCCTTCCCAAATTAGTTGGACTTCCTGCGTTTTAAATTTTGAAGGTCATGCAGCCCAGCTCTTAGTAAAGCATGAATTCAGTCTGCAATATCTCCCTACGTGAACATCCAGGCCATTTCGGAAACCTGGTAAGGCCAACTCCATTTGAGGTCTTATTAAGGAGTAAAGGCCTCTGGTCTGAGAAGTTGAATGCTGATTAAAAACGCAGTGGCTCTTCCCATTCAACAATCAGAGCTTTTTGGATCCTTACTTCAACATATCTGTTTCCATTGCCATGTTCCATCTTGCCAAATTCTGAGTCCACTCCAGCCCCAACTTTAATACGAGCCCTCAGTGCCTCTGTGCAATGACCCCTGGATGCTATCCAAACCAGCTTTGGTTCCCTTGGATCCTGTTCTGCCTGCCTCCTTCCCTCCACCTCTACTTATGTGGAGGAATTAACAGAGCTGATGACATGTCTGCTCTGTCTCCATTTAAGAGAATCAGCCCCATCACACCTAGCAGGTCAGCTGTGGGATCACTGCAGGCAGGGAATTGACACCCACAGGGGTAGCTGATTATATATTTAAGACCCCTGATTATTAAATTTCCTTTCTAACACTGAGCTGATGCTGCACTTCTCCAGTGACAAGATACCATAGTGATTAAGCACAAGGGTTTGGATGTCCTACTGACCTGGGTTCTGATCCTAGCTCCACGACTTCCTTGATAACCAGGCCTTTGCCAAACTGCTCAATATATCCACACCTCAGTTTTCTAGTCTTTAAAATGGAAATGGTAGCAGTAAGCATTTTACAGGGATGTTGTGAATATAAATGAGGATGTCTATAAAGCACTTGGCAGCACCGTGACTGGCATATAGAGTTTCTTACTTTTTTTTGTCCTAGCTGTGTTGCTGTTTTTATTCTGTTTATTCCTCTTAATCTTTCTCATTAGAATCATGTAATAAGTCCAAATCTTCCAAATAACAGCATTTTATTTTCTTGAAGACAACCTTCATATACCACCAAAGGATGAGTTTCTTTTACGATGAAGATTTCTAATACTTTATCCATTTCCGTTGTGAAACAGATTTTAATTCCTTCCATGTAATGTAGAGGATCATAGCATGTGTTATAGACTCAGACAAGGGGAGTTCAAATATAACTTCCACTTCTTATTTACTGCAGGAATTTAAGCAAATCCTGTAGTGTCTCCTTTTATAAAGGTAGTCTAATTTGAGTTGAGGTTTTTTTGAGTGTGGTCATATCCTTCTCTTTCTCACATTTAACTTACCATCAAAACCCCAAGTCTTTTTCATATATGTGATATATTTTTGCAATTGATGTTTATTTTAGGAGATGGTAAAGTCAAATAGGGGGGTGGCAGAGAGGAGGGGTAATCTTACCCTGGGATCCCCTAAAGGGAACAAGAATAGAGGAAAGCCAAGAGAAGCAGGAGACAAAAGAGCCAAAAAGATAGTACAATGTCCTACCTGCCTCTACATAGCAGCAGATATGACTGATTGCCAGATCTTGTAGGTCCACCAGTTTCTGAGAGGCTACAATATAAACAATTGCTTCTCAGGACCATGCGGAAAGGAGATATATTGATCTACTCATGTCAGTTTCCATTTGCAAAGGCTTGCTCTGTAGGACATTGATTCCTCCACACTTCCAAGTTGTATATGCATGGACACTGATATGGTTTGGCTGTGTCCCCACCCAAATCTCGAATTGTAGTTCCCATAATTCCCACATGTCATGGGAGGGACCCAGTGGGAGGTAACTGAATCATGTGGGCGGGTCTTTCCTGTGCTGTTCTCATGATAGTGAATAAGTCTCAGAAGATCTGATGGTTTTATAAAGGGGAGTTCCCCTGCACAGGCCCTTTTGCCTGCTGCCATGTAAGACATCTCTTTGCTCTTCCTTAGCCTTCTGCCATGATTGTGAGGCCTCCTCAGCCATGTAGAACTGAGTCAATTAAACCTCTTTCCTTTATAAGTTACCCAAGTATGTCTTTATTAGCAGTGTCAGAACAGACTAATACAGATGCTAACCAGATCGTCAAATATCCAACTCCCAGAAGGAAGAAATAGGTATCTGATACAGGCAAGGCATGGTCAGTTGTGCCCATATGAAGCTGATCAGAAAATATAAAGTGCTTGTCACATGAAAAGCAGTTAGTACTACAAAAAATGTCCAGGACTCTGGAGACCAATGAGACGAAGAAGACCCTGCCTATATCAAGGTATATCATGGGTGTTGTTATACTCATGCAATTGATGTTTTTAACCTACATTAGGGCTACACGCATGCCTATTACATGTCTTCTTACTAATTTTACTCTCCTTCCAACTTCACGATGTTGTGTTGACCCTGTCATTCAGTGTAGTCGCCATGCCTAATATACTCATTGCAGTGTTACATCTGGGTCTACGAAACCCTAGAGAAAAAATGTTGAATGAGAAGGAACCCTGTCAGGCATTTCACCTTATTGTTTTTCATCAGGTTTCTATAAGTTAATGAAAATTTATCCCTTCATTGAAATTAAAGGAATCTCAACAATCACAAGAATTTCAAAAAATCACCCATTTTACACTATGGCCCCTCAAACGTGTATACATAGCACCAGCTTTAATAAAAGGAAATAGCCATTAAGCTCTTCTAGTATTTAGATGTTCTCTCAAAATTGGCTTATCTGTTGTCCCAAACATATCCAACCTTTGCCTTCCAGTCACATGAAGCAACCATTTAGTTGTCTGAAGAAGTTTCATGCAAATACAGCATCAAACTGAGTAGACAGTAATTCCTACTTTATATGACGCAGCTCCTCTATGTTTGATCTAATCACTTTCATGAAGCTTCAGCAGCAAGGATACCAAAATGCACGCAAGGCTTACACACACACTGAAAGACATTTAAGCACATAAGAATCCCCTGACATTTTATATTTATAAACATTTCCATTTAAGTTATACTGATGTATTTATATAAATATTTCTATGTATTAATCCTCTAATTGGCCATTTTTAATAAAATATTAAAAGGATGGAAATATTGGAAATCCCATTTATTGGGACTGTAGAGTAAATATAAATAATAACAAAACTAACTTTATTCACTATATCTCATATACAATGTATGACTGTTTTGTGTCAGTATTTTTTCTCCTTCTAAGTCAGTTTGAATTAAAATATTGAGAAATGCACCTTCAGCAACAGACATTGTTTAAAAGTTAAAGGTAAAAATACAATATATAAAAATGAGATTTCATCATTATAGCTGATGAATAGTTATATTCCTTTCCAGGAATGAGGAAGTGTCCAGGGTAAGGAAAGTAATAAAGTGAAGAAATAAGAAAGCATTTCCTTACATTCTTCTTGCATACCTTAAATGTAAGTTGGCGTGGAGTTCTTCCAGATTAATTTCCCTGATAAGTCATCATGTTATCAAGTCCTAGAACAGCAGGAACATGTATGCCCAATTGACTCTAAGTGGTACCTAGCCATCCACAAAAAGGCACTAATAAATCTTTTGAAGACCACAGGCGATGCAGAGACTCTGTCATTTTATTTCAGATCTATCAACATTTGTTCAGTTTGCTTACAATTGACAAAACACTCTTATGTGCATTGCCTCATTTGCTCTTCACAATTTTCTGGTGAGGTAGGCAGGGAAAACATAATCCTTATTTTACGAATGGATAATCTGAAGTTAGTAGAGATTGTGTTCAGCAGGCATTTGACTCTAAATAAATAAATAAAGATGAGAATATTTGGGATATTGCAAATGTGGCGAATTTTATAAAAGATATGTAAGTGTATATTGAGATTTTAAGACTGTGAGATTATTTAATTTTATTTTTTGTTGCCTCAAATAGAATAGACAATAGAAGTAAAATACTGAACATTTTCAGTATATAACAGTTGTCACACAGTGAACCACATTTAATGGTGTTGTATATGTATTAGTTGTCTAAAAATAGCATTGGTTAATAGAACATGATCAGGAAAAAATATCATTAAGTGGAAGATATTTCCGACACTAGAGAGATTCTAAGATGTCTTGGGGGAAAATAAATCATAAAGATATTACCTCATTTATAAACATGACCTCTCCCTCAACTCTTATGCCTAATGGGGTGCTGCTAAATGTTTAACAACCAGCTCCTGGGGGAGAAAAAAAAGCACTGACTTGAGCATTTGCCAACTTCTGGGGTATAAATACTCTCACTACGACTGACTTCAAGCTACTAATGGTTTAATAACTGGCTCATAAAACTCCTGCAAATCTGGTAATTGGTTCTCATAAGCTGGTACAAGCTGGCCAGCACACCACCATGTATAGTGGTATAACTGACCACTGAGCATCTCCATGCACAACTGGTAATCATCTAAGACCTCTTATGCCAAAATCTGAACTCCTGAAACCCCCTGCCTCACAGCCCCCTAACACACGTACCTCTTCTGCCTGTGGTCTTCCCCAGCTCCGTTAATGACAACCCCATCCTTCCAATGGTTCACACCAAAATCCCTGACACCATCCCTGATGTTTTTCTCATTCGCTTTTCAATCTGTCAGAAAATCTAGTAGGTGCTACCTTCAAAATACATGCAGTGTCCAGACACCTTTCATAACCTGCTAACATCCAGATCCAAGTCATTAGAGTCTCTTGCCTGGTTTATTGAACTAGCCTCTTGTATTTGTCAGAGTAAAGCTCCCTAGAGCTGTAACAGAAAATGGTAAAAAAAAAAAAAAAAAAAATACCCCTGATTCTCAGTGGCCTAGCGTAGTAAAAGTTTATTTCTCATTTACGTCACTGTTTTATACAGGCCTGGGGGCACTCCTGGGTAGCTCTTCTCTACCTAAGTGATGACTTAGGGACCCACCCTGCTTCCATCGTATGCCTCTACTGTTTGAGTTCTTGGCTTCCAGCCTCACAGGCTGAAGGGAGCATATAAAAGCATGAGACCTTTAGGAACCAGATCTGGAAAGAACATATGTCTCTTCCATTCACATTCTGTTGTCTAGTTCAAGACATATGGCTCCACCCAGATACCAAGGGGCTGGAAAATGTAGGCTTCGTGTGTACCTGGGAGGAAAACAAAGCTGTTTTGGTCAACATGTAGCATTGTATGTGTCATACCTCCTAAATGATGTCTCTGCTCCCGACCTTGCCTCCTGTAGTCTATTCTCAACACAGCAGCAGCTAAACTACCTGTTTCATGATCAAACTATAAGTCAAACGATACACTCCTCTGCTCGAAACCACCCAGTACCTTTATAATTCATGCAAAGTTAAAAAAAAGAAAAAAAAAAAGGTCCCTCAGTGGCTGCAGAGACCCTTCATGGCCTGGCTTCTGTTTCTTTTCCAGTCTCATTTCCTACAACTCTCCCCTACACTCATTGTATTCCAACCACGCTGAAATCTTTGCTAGTCCATTGACATGCCAGGCACACTACTGCCTCAGCAGCTTTGCACTGGCTCTTACCTTTGTTGGATACCCTTTGCCCAGATATCTACATGGATAACTCCCCCTCCTTCCACAAATATTCCTTCAATGTCACCTTCCTTGGCCACCCTATTTAAAAGGTCAATTCTTGCTCAGTTCCCTTCACCCCACCTGTATTCCTTATCCACTTCTCTGCTTTACTTTTCCCTCTAGTACTTAGCACCTTCTAATACATAAATAATTTACTTAATTGTTATTTAATTATTGTCCTCTAATCCTACTAGAATTTTCTTTTAATTTTTTTCTTTCACTGACCACATTTCAAGTGTTCACCCCTAGCAGAATTTAAGGGAGTTCAGTGTATTTTGCTACTGTGATGTCCCAGAACCTAGAACAGTGCCTACAGATAATAGATATTCAATAAATATTTGGTTAATGAATGAATAAATGATAAGTGAAGTTAAAATATGTTTTCTTATTTAGTGATCCATTTTGAAAATATTAAGTATTGAAGAATTTTTGCCTTTATCAAAAGCCTCACAAATGAAGACAGATGATGTAATTAAAACCCATAATAATAATATAGTGTAGGTATTATCCAAACTACTCTCATTGGATCACATTATTTAATCTTTATAAAATCATAAGGAAATCGATACTATTTTATCCTACTGGGCCAGGTGCAGTGACTTACACCTATAATCCCAGCACTTTGGGAGGCCAAGGCAGGAGGATCACTTGAGCCCAGGAGTTCAAGACCAGCCTGGGCAATATAGCAAGACCGCATGTCTTAATAAAAAATTTTAAAAAATAGGCTGGGTGCAGTGTAATCCCAGCACTTTGGGAGGCTAAGGCAGATGGATCACCTGAGGTCAGGAGTTCAAGACCAGCCTGGCCAACATGGTGAAACCCCATCTCTACTAAAAATGTAAAAATTAGCCAGGTATGGTGGCACACACCTGTAATCCCAGCTACTTAGGAGGCTAAGACAGGAGAATCGCTTGAACCTGGGAGGCGGAGGTTGCGGTGAGCCGAGATCATGCCATTGCACTCCAGCCTGGGCAACAGAGCAAGACTCTCTCTCTAAAAAAAAAAAAATTAACCATGTGTAGTGGCATGTCCCTGTGGTCCCAACTACTTGGAAGGCTGAGGTGGAAGGATCACTTGGGCCTGAGAGGTTGAGGCTGCAGTGAGCAGTGATTCCACCATTGCACTCCAGCCTGGGCAACAGAGCAAGACCTTGTCCCAAAAATAAAAATTTCCTGGAACACAGGAAAAGTCATTTGCCCTGCGGTTATATGCCTAGTAAGAGGAAGAGTGGGGATTTGAATCCATAAAATCTGACCCCAAAGTAAAGCAAACTAGATATCGAGATTAAAACATTTCTAATGTGTGTTTAGAGGGAGTAAGACTTACTTTAAAGTGAATGTTAAGCCACTAATTAGCTGTGTGACCTTCAGCACATCTGAACTCCTTTGGATCTTAGGGTTTTTTTCATCTGTAGAGGGGATATTGATACAGATCACTGTAAAAGCCTCTTCTGGCTTAAAAATTAATGAATAAGTATCTTGCTGAGGGCCACACAAGCAGTAAATAGAAAAGCCACCCCTGAAAACCCCATCTTCTGAGCTCTCTCAGGGGCTTTTTCTACCATATCCTGTGATGTCTGCCATGAGAAATATCTCAGACAGGCAGAGGCACCGAGTGGCTGAGTAGCACTCAAAGTGAGTAAATACAAACAATATCATGACACAAAAGAGATGCAAAAAATGGACGCTATAGCTGATTTTATCTTAAATGTGTTTCCTGTGCAATGACTAGCACATCAACACTTAATGATCCTGTGCCTCTGTTTCCTTAATCATAAAGTGGAGTTGATGAAAGGACTAGGTCCATAATGGTTGTAAATAGTAAGTGAACTTATACATGTGAGCACCTAAATCATGATAAAGTTATTAAAAGTCTCCTCTGCTCTAATATTTGTTAATCTTACTGCCTGGAGTCATCAGATTACACAGGATCTGAATCCAGGTCAGTGTACCTCCTGGAGTCATTCCCCTCTGTTGGCACTCAATATAAATATATCCCTGTGCAACTGGGAAGAAATGGAAAGAGAACAATGAAAGACAACTGCATTGCTGAGTGTGAACACATGAAGTTTTTGTCCTCTGTAACAATGCTTCTCTAGTGTTTTTTTCATTGGGTTAAATGAGACAGACCCTACTTTAAAATGTGTAAATATCTAAATGCATGATTATTTCATGGGCTAAATAAATACCAGTAATCTCATGATGACAATGGACATATTGTAGACAGAACCCATGATATGCATTATTATTTTTTTACTTTTTTTTTTACTTAATTAATTAATTAATTTATTTATTATTATTATACTTTAGGTTTTAGGGTACATGTGCGCAATGTGCAGGTTAGTTACATATGTATACATGTGCCATGCTGGTGCGCTGCACCCACTAACTCGTCATCTAGCATTAGGTATATCTCCCAGGGCTATCCCTCCCCCCTCCCCCCACCCCACAACAGTCCCCGAAGTGTGATGTTCCACTTCCTGTGTCCATGTGTTCTCATTGTTCAATTCCCACCTATGAGTGAGAATATGCGGTGTTTGGTTTTTTGTTCTTGCGATAGTTTACTGAGAATGATGATTTCCAATTTCATCCATGTCCCTACAAAGGACATGAACTCATCATTTTTTATGGCTGCATAGTATTCCATGGTGTATATGTGCCACATTTTCTTAATCTAGTCTATCATTGTTGGACATTTGGGTTGGTTCCAAGTCTTTGCTATTGTGAATAATGCCGCAATAAACATACGTGTGCATGTGTCTTTATAGCAGCATGATTTATAGTCCTTTGGGTATATACCCAGTAACGGGATGGCTGGGTCAAATGGAATTTCTAGTTCTAGATCCCTGAGGAATCGCCACACTGACTTCCACAAGGGTTGAACTAGTTTACAGTCCCACCAACAGTGTAAAAGTGTTCCTGTTTCTCCACATCCTCTCCAGCACCTGTTGTTTCCTGACTTTTTAATGATTGCCATTCTAACTGGTGTGAGATGGTATCTCATTGTGGTTTTGATTTGCATTTCTCTGATGGCCAGTGATGGTGAGCATTTTTTCATGTGTTTTTTGGCTGCATAAATGTCTTCTTTTGAGAAGTGTCTGTTCATGTCCTTCGTCCACTTTTTGATGGGGTTGTTTGTTTTTTTCTTGTAAATTTGTTTGAGTTCATTGTAGATTCTGGATATTAGCCCTTTGTCAGATGAGTAGGTTGCGAAAAATTTCTCCCATTTTGTAGGTTGCCTGTTCACTCTGATGGTAGTTTCTTTTGCTGTGCAGAAGCTCTTTAGTTTAATTAGATCCCATTTGTCAATTTTGGCTTTTGTTGCCATTGCTTTTGGTGTTTTAGACATGAAGTCCTTGCCCATGCCTATGTCCTGAATGGTAATGCCTAGGTTTTCTTCTAGGGTTTTTATGGTTTTAGGTCTAACGTTTAAGTCTTTAATCCATCTTGAATTGATTTTTGTATAAGGTGTAAGGAAGGGATCCAGTTTCAGCTTTCTCCATATGGCTAGCCAGTTTTCCCAGCACCATTTATTAAATAGGGAATCCTTTCCCCACTGCCTGTTTTTCTCAGGTTTGTCAAAGATCAGATAGTTGTAGATATGTGGCGTTATTTCTGAGGGCTCTGTTCTGTTCCGTTGATCTATATCTCTGTTTTGGTACCAGTACCATGCTGTTTTGGTTACTGTAGCCTTGTAGTATAGTTTGAAGTCAGGTAGCATGATGCCTCCAGCTTTGTTCTTTTGGCTTAGGATTGACTTGGCGATGCGGGCTCTTTTTTGGTTCCATATGAACTTTAAAGTAGTTTTTTCCAATTCTGTGAAGAAAGTCATTGGTAGCTTGATGGGGATGGCATTGAATCTGTAGATTACCTTGGGCAGTATGGCCATTTTGATGATATTGATTCTTCCTACCCATGAGCATGGAATGTTCTTCCATTTGTTTGTATCCTCTTTTATTTCCTTGAGCAGTGGTTTGTAGTCCTCCTTGAAGAGGTCCTTCACATCCCTTGTAAGTTGGATTCCTAGGTATTTTATTCTCTTTGAAGCAATTGTGAATGGGAGTTCACTCATGATTTGGCTCTCTGTTTGTCTGTTGTTGGTGTATAAGAATGCTTGTGATTTTTGTACATTGATTTTGTATCCTGAGACTTTGCTGAAGTTGCTTATCAGCTTAAGGAGATTTTGGGCTGAGACAATGGGGTTTTCTAGATATACAATCATGTCATCTGCAAACAGGGACAGTTTGACTTCCTCTTTTCCTAATTGAATACCCTTTATTTCCTTCTCCTGCCTAATTGCCCTGGCCAGAACTTCCAACACTATGTTGAATAGCAGTGGTGAGAGAGGGCATCCCTGTCTTGTGCCAGTTTTCAAAGGGAATGCTTCCAGTTTTTGCCCATTCAGTATGATATTGGCTGTGGGTTTGTCATAGATAGCTCTTATTATTTTGAGATACATCCCATCAATACCCAATTTATTGAGAGTTTTTAGCATGAAGGGTTGTTGAATTTTGTCAAAGGCCTTTTCTGCGTCTATTGAGATGATCATGTGGTTTTTGTCTTTGGTTCTGTTTATATGCTGGATTACATTTATTGATTTACATATAGTGAACCAGCCTTGCATCCCAGGGATGAAGCCCACTTGATCATGGTGGATAAGCTTTTTGATGTGCTGCTGTATTCGGTTTCCCAGTATTTTATTGAGGATTTTTGCATCAATGTTCATCAAGGATATTGGTCTAAAATTCTCTTTTTTTGTTGTGTCTCTTCCCGGCTTTGGTATCAGGATGATGCTGGCCTCATAAAATGAGTTAGGGAGGATTCCCTCTTTTTCTATTGATTGGAATAGTTTCAGAAGGAATCGTACCAGTTCCTCCTTGTACCTTTGGTAGAATTCGGCTGTGAATCCATCTGGTCCTGGACTCTTTTTGGTTGGTAAGCTATGAATTATTGCCACAATTTCAGCTCCTGTTATTGGTCTATTCAGAGATTCAACTTCTTTCTGGTTTAGTCTTGGGAGAGTGTATGTGTCGAGGAATGTATCCATTTCTTCTAGATTTTCTAGTTTATTTGCATAGAGGTGTTTGTAGTATTCTCTGATGGTAGTTTGTATTTCTGTGGGATCGGTGGTGATATCCCCTTTATCATTTTTTATTGCATCTATTTGATTCTTCTCTCTTTTTTTCTTTATTAATCTTGCTAGCGGTCTATCAATTTTGTTGATCCTTTCAAAAAACCAGCTCCTGGATTCATTAATTTTGTGAAGAGTTTTTTGTGTCTCTATTTCCTTCAGCTCTGCTCTGATTTTAGTTATTTCTTGCCTTCTGCTAGCTTTTGAATGTGTTTGCTCTTGCTTTTCTAGTTCTTTTAATTGTGATGTTAGGGTGTCAATTTTGGATCTTTCCTGCTTTCTCTTGTGGGCATTTACTGCTATAAATTTCCCTCTACACACTGCTTTGAATGCATCCCAGAGATTCTGGTATGTTGTGTCTTGGTTCTCGTTGGTTTCAAAGAACATCTTTATTTCTGCCTTCTTTTCGTTATGTACCCAGTAATCATTCAGGAGCAGGTTGTTTAGTTTCCATGTAGTTGAGCGGTTTTGAGTGAGATTCTTAATCCTGAGTTCTAGCTTGATTGCACTGTGATCTGAGAGATAGTTTGTTATAATTTCTGTTCTTTTACATTTACTGAGGAGGGCTTTACTTCCAAGTATGTGGTCAATTTTGGAATAGGTGTGGTGTGGTGCTCAAAAAAATGTATATTCTGTTGATTTGGGGTGCAGAGTTCTGTAGATGTCTATTAGGTCCGCTTGGTGCAGAGCTGAGTTCAATTCCTGGATATCCTTGTTGACTTTCTGTCTCGTTGATCTGTCTAATTTTGACAGTGGGGTGTTAAAGTCTCCCATCATTAATGTGTGGGAGTCTAAGTCTCTTTGTAGGTCACTCAGGACTTGCTTTATGAATCTGGGTGCTCCTGTTTTGGGTGCATATATATTTAGGATAGTTAGCTCTTCTTGTTGAATTGATCCCTTTACCATTATGTAATGGCCTTCTTTGTCTCTTTTGATCTTTGTTGGTTTAAAGTCTGTTTTATCAGAGACTAGGATTGCAACCGCTGCCTTTTTTTGTTTTCCATTTGCTTGGTAGATCTTCCTCCATCCTTTTATTTTGAGCCTATGTGTGTCTCTGCACGTGAGATGGGTTTCCTGAATACAGCACCCTGATGGGTCTTGACTCTTTATGCAATTTGCCAGTCTGTGTCTTTTAATTGGCGCAGTTAGTCCATTTACATTTAAAGTTAATATTGTTATGTGTGAATTTGATCCTGTCATTATGATGTTAGCTGGTTATTTTGCTCGTTAGTTGATGCAGTCTCTTCCTAGTCTCGATGGTCTTTACATTTTGGCATGATTTTTCAGTGGCTGGTACCGGTTGTGCCTTTCCATGTTTAGTGCTTCCTTCAGGAGCTCTTTTAGTGCAGGCCTGGTGGTGACAAAATCTCTCAGCATTTGCTTGCCTGTAAAGTATTTTATTTCTCCTTCATTTATGAAGCTTAGTTTAGCTGGATATGAAATTCTGGGTTGAAAATTCTTTTCTTTAAGAATGTTGAACATTGGCCCCCACTCTCTTCTGGCTTGTAGAGTTTCTGCCGAGAGATCCGCTGTTAGTCTGATGGGCCTCCCTTTGAGGGTAACCCGACCTTTCTCTCTGGCTGCCCTTAACATTTTTTCCTTCATTTCAACTTTGGTGAATCTGACAATTATGTGTCTTGGAGTTGCTCTTCTCGAGGAGTATCCTTCCAAGATGGCCAAATAGGAACAGCTCAGGTCTACAGCTCCCAGCGTGAGCGATGCAGGAGATGGGTGATTTCTGCATTTCCATCTGAGGTACCATGTTCATCTCACTAGGGAATGCCAGATAGTGGGCGCAGGTCAGTGGGTGCGTGCACCGTGTGCGAGCTGAAGAAGGGCGAGGCATTGCCTCACTCGGGAAGCGCAAGGGGTCAGGGAGTTCCCTTTCCTAGTCAAAGAAAGGTGTGACAGAGGGCACCTGGAAAATTGGGTCACTCCCACCTGAATACTGCGCTTTTCCGACAGGCTTAAAAAACGGCGCACCAGGAGATTATATCCTGCACCTGGCTCAGAGGATCCTACGCCCACGGAGTCTTGCTGATTGCTAGCACAGCAGTCTGAGATCAAACTGCAAGGTGGCAGTGAGGCTGGGGGAGGGGCGCCCGCCGTTGCCCAGGCTTGCTTAGGTAAACAAAGCAGCTGGGAAGCTCGAACTGGGTGGAGCCCACCACAGCTCAAGGAGGCCTGCCTGCCTCTGTAGGCTCCACCTCTGGGGGCAGGGCACAGACAAACAAAAAGACAGCAGTAACCTCTGCAGAATTAAATGTCCCTGTCTGACAGCTTTGAGGAGAGCAGTGGTTCTCCCAGCACGCAGCTGGAGATCTGAGAATGGGCAGATTGCCTCCTCAAGTGGGTCCCTGACCCCTGACCCCTGAGCAGCCTAACTGGGAGGCACCCCCCAGCAGGGGCAGACTGACACCTCACACGGGCGGGTACTCCAACAGACCTGCAGCTGAGAGTCCTGTCTGTTAGAAGGAAAACTAACAAACAGAAAGGACATCCACACCAAAAACCCATCTGTACATCACCATCATCAAAGACCAAAAGTAGATAAAACCACAAAGATGGGGAAAAAACAGAGCAGAAAAACTGGAAACTCTAAAAAGCAGAGCGCCTCTCCTCTTCCAAAGGAACGCAGTTCCTCACCAGCAACAGAACAAAGCTGGACAGAGAATGATTTTGACGAGCTGAGAGAAGAAGGCTTCAGATGATCAAATTACTCCGAGCTACGGGAGGATATTCAAACCAAAGGCAAAGAAGTTGAAAACTTTGAAAAAAATTTAGAAGAATGTATAACTAGAATAACCAATACAGAGAAGTGCTTAAAGGAGCTGATGGAGCTGAAAACCAAGGCTCGAGAACTACGTGAAGAATGCAGAAGCCTCAGGAGCCGATGCAATCAAATGGAAGAAAGGGTATCAGCGATGGAAGATGAAATGAATGAAATGAAGCGAGAAGGGAAGTTTAGAGAAAAAAGAATAAAAAGAAAGGAGCAAAGCCTCCAAGAAATATGGGACTATGTGAAAAGACCAAATCTACGTCTGATTGGTGTACCTGAAAGTGACGAGGAGAATGGAACCAAGTTGGAAAACACTCTGCAGGATATTATCCAGGAGAACTTCCCCAACCTAGCAAGGCAGGCCAACATTCAGATTCAGGAAATACAGAGAACGCCACAAAGATTTTTTTACTTTTGTATTATTATTTTTTTACTTATGAATCCATGCATCATATGCTTGATTTTTTTTACTGATTTTGCAATAACTACATTTTCCTGAAACTAGGCACCTGATTTCAGAAAACTAAAAAGAAAAAAGGAAATAGAGGTCCTGGAATCTATATTTTTAAAAGTGTTGCAGTTGGAACTATTTTTATCAGCTGACCACACACTCAGATTCAACTCTGCCTATGTATTCTTAGCACTATATTTCTGGAAACTCTTAAATGATGAACCAAGCATTTGAATATCATGTCTTACTGAGCTCCTGAAGGCTAGGACAGTGTCCCATTCGGCTTTATATCTCCAGTAAGTATCATTTGTAAGTGCTTCACAATTATTAAATTGGTGAGAGGTAGAGTGGTAGATGAATGAACGGTTAGATGGACAGATGGATGCTTGTATGGAAGGGTAGGTGGATGCATGTCTGGATGAATGAATGTGTGGGTAGGTAGATGGACAGATGGATGGGTGGACAAATAGACAAAAAAAAGGGTAGATGGGCAAATGGAAGGCTGTATATAATGAACATTGGACTTGTGGTTGGGAAACCTGGGTTCTAACTTGGGATCTTTAGGTAACTTGCCTCTTCTGTTGGATAAGACCCTTCTCAGTTCTAGCCCTCAGTTTCCTCACTTGTAAAATGCCTGTGATTCTATCAGATTTAAAACGTAACTGAATATTTGATTCAGCTCCCTCAAGTTGGCCTTTAAACATGCTCCCACCTGAAAAGAAATAATTTTCCGCATGTTCTGTCTTTGTATCTTCCCTTATTTATAAGACAATTCAATTCCAGCTACTGAGATTTAGATAATAAGATGGAATTGATTACCAGTGACCTTACCAATGAGACCTAATGGCCGATACCAGGAATTCCCTGCTGAAAAGGTTTTTATTGCTTTCTGCTGCTGAAGCAGTTGAGTATTTGATCATTTGCCTGAAAGTTCTGGATTCATCTTCAAGGAGTAGGAAGAGATAGTGGAGCAGAGATAGGGCACAGTTAGTGCTCTCTACGAGCACTGAGTTTGGCCATCATGACTGGGAGACAGTAGGATGTGGCTGTGAAGGAAGCAAGCCCTATTCAGAATTACAAGGCTTCAAACCCTGGCTCAGCCACTTGCTGTGGTTCCTTGGACAAGCAAGTCTGGAATGAGGATAATAATTAAGGCCAGGTGTGGTAGATCATGCCTGTAATCCCAGCATTTTGGGAGGCCGAGGCGGGTGGATCACCTGAGGTTGGGAGTTTGAGACCAGCCTGACCAACATGGTGAAACCCCGTCTCTACTAAAATACAAAAATTAGACGGGCATGGTGATGCGCACCTGTAATCCCAGCTACTCAGGAGGCTGAGGTGGGACAGTCGCTTGAATCTGGGAGGTAGAGGTTGTGGTGAGCAGAGATCACACTACTGCACTCCAGCCTGGGCGACAGAGCGAGACTTCCTCTCAAGGGAAAAAAAAAGAGAGGGAGAGAAATAATTAAATCTACCTCACAGGATGGTTCCTAGGGTTACATGGACCAATCCATGTCAAGAACTGAGCATAGTGCCTGGATCATCGGCATTTTTCATTATAAATTGGGTTGGGTATGTATTAGTTTCTGGGTTGTTTTGTTTTGTTTGAGATGGAGCCTTGCTCTGTTGCCCAGGCTGGAGTGCAGTGGCACAATCTCAGCACAACCTCCACCTCCCGGGTTCAAGTGATTCTTGCACTTCAGCCTCCCAAGTAGCTGAAATTACAGGCATGCACCATGACGCCTGGCTAATTTTTCTATTTTTAGTAGAGACAGGATTTCACCATATTGGCTAGACTGGTCTTGAACTCCTGACCTCAAGTGATCTACCCACCTTTGCCTCCCAAAGTGCTGAGATTACAAGAGTTGTAGGTATTAGTTTCTTAGGGCTGCTGTTACAAATTACCACAAACTGGGTGGCTTAAAACAACAGAAATGTATCCTCTCACAATTCTGGAGGCTAGAAATCCAAAATCAATGTGTTGGCAGAGCCATGCTTCCTCTGAAAGCTCTAAGGGGGGACCCTTCCTTGCCTCTCCCTAGCTTCTGGTGGTTGCTAGAAATCCTCAGGATTCTTTGGCTTATAGCACCATCACTCCAACTTCTGCCTCTGTCTTCACATAGTGCTATTCTCTGTGTGTATGGCTGTGACATGGCTTACTTATAAGGAAAGCAGTCATTTGACTTAGAGCCCACCTTGATCCAGTGTGACCTCTAACATCTTTGTCAATATGTCATTCATGTAATGTGTACCCAGAAGCTCACTTCTCTAGGGAAAGCTCTGACCATCAGAAATTTTTTTCTGTTAACACTTAGGATAAATGGAAAGTGTGTGATTTGGTCACGTAAATAACAGAATCATTTTTAGGCATTTGAACACCATCTTTAAGAATCCTGGTCTCACCTGATGCAGCTCCAAGATAGTTGCCACTTATACCTTCCTTCTCAAGGTGTAAGGTATAAGGTGTGCTGGGATTCCAGTTTGAGACAAGGATTTTACCTGCACTGCTAGCCCTTTTCTCATGCATTGTAAGATCTTCACCAGCCTGTTAATACAACACTTAACCCTACACCAGATGGTGACCTTAAACCTTCAGATAATTGAGAAGCAGCTTCTCACCAAAGGCTGCAGAGCCATTTAGAGCAGTGAGTCTCAAATGTGAAAGTGTATATGGAGTACCTGGGATCTTGTTAAATTGCAAATTCTGATTCTGAAGATGGGGCCCGACAGTTCTAACAAACTGTCATGCAGTAATAGTAAGTCATCATAAGAATTTATGGAACATATCTGGATTTGGGTTCCAATCTGAATAAAAATAAAATTCTGTATTTGTATTAGTTTCCTGTGGCTGCTGTAACAGATTATGACAAACTTGTTGGCTTAAAACAACAGAAATTTATGCTTTTACAGTCCTGGAGGCCAGAAGTACAAAATCAGCTTCACTGGGCCAAAATCAAGGCATTCACAGGGCCAGGCTCCCTCCAGGGGAACAAGGGGAGAATTTGTTCTTGCCTCTTCCAGTTTCTCATGGCTGCTGGTATTTCTCGGCTTGTGGTCACATCACTTTAATTTCTGCCCCCATAGTTATATTAGCTTCTCCTCTTCTGCCTGTCTGAAATCTCTCTTCCTTCCTCATGTGGGGATTCTTGCAATTATATTTAGGGCTTACCCAGATTATTCAGGATAATCTTCCTATTTCAAGATCCTTAATTTAATCTTATCTGTGAAGACCCTTTCTCCATATGTTAATTTTTATAGGTTGCAGGGATTAGGACCTGATATCTTTGGGGGCCATTATTTAGCCTACCACGATATTCCTCTTGCAAATTGCAAACTTCTTGGGTGGGTTCCAAATAATGGTACCAGAACTTCAGGTTCAAGTCAGACCTAGAACTCTCTTTCATTGCAGGTAATGGAGGATGTTTTTCTTTCCTGTAATTTCTTGCGCGTTCATACACAGTGCTTCAAAGCAACTTGCTTGTAGATATTCCTTCTTTTATTTTCTTAACAGAGCATTTAGGGACAACATCTCCCAATCTGTTTTGCTTTAATCCGCATAAAGGTATAAAAAGGCAATACCAATAAAATGGATCCTGACATGAAGCCGGGGGTGCACGTTCCAAGTATGTTTTAAGCCCTTAGTAGCCAGCTTCGTAGCTGAAGATTGTTGAACAGAAAATTTTAGGAAGGAGGAAACCTATTTCTACATTGACTTTACAGACAGAACTCCTGAGGGATTAATGTTGGCTCTTATATTGAGTAGCATGCTGTTGAATTTACATCGTTGCATGATGTTTATTTGTTCATTCATTTATTCATCCATGTGTTATTAATTTAGCCACCTTTAGACTAGACACTGTGCTAGGGGCAACATAAACTAGAGAAATGTCAATATATAGTGCTTGCCCCCAAGATGCACATGCAGTATATATTTAAACCAAGGCCAAACAAAAGAAGAAAAAAGCCGTGTAAAGATATTGAGATTTTTTAAATACTTGCTTAAAAATGTTACTCTAACCTGGTACTACAGTTGCTTCCTACTCTAGAAAGTCTGTAAAACCATAATGAGCCCTTCAAAGAGGATCATGGTAATGCAAAACAATCATTGATACATATTACCATGCAGCATTAATATTAAAATTCTATCTGTAGTTATATAGTTCATGTCTAATTCTCGAATGGCATTGATTTTCTCAACTTTATCAATTATTTGGAATAGGAATAAGTTATGGTCTAATAAAACATACACTATCATATGTATCTTGGAAAGCAAGGACTAACAGAAAGAACTTGCAAACAAGTTCTGAGTTCATGCCATGTGTGTATGTTTTCATGAAACTCTGAGGACATCTTTTCTGCCCTTTACCTTGACTCAGATAATTCTTTAAGGTCTGCTAAACTCCAGTTCATTCTGAAAACATGGAGAGTGTAATTTAATCGCCATTTAGCAGCAATTAGCAATCCATCCTTTAAGGGATTCACAGTCCAAGTCCACTCAGTGGATAATTGCAACAATTAACTCCTCGTACCTTTCTGTAGTTTTGGATGAGCGAGTCTTGCTTTCATTAGCAGAAGTCTCGGTTTGATGGAGACCAACCAGTGCTGAATGTTGAAGCAGAGATTTTTTAAAAAATAGATTTTAAGATGACTGTTTTCAACTAACCAGCATCCAAAGGATAACTTTTGATTTTCCTCATGTTGTATAAAATTTCTGTGATGACATAGTAGCTCAGAATTCATTCTTCCTACTGAGAGAGCTGTCCAGGAGTGGGTGCATGTTAGTGCATATAAGCCAAGGGCAATTACATGGTGAGAAACTGAAAACATGAGAAATCTCTCTCTGATGATTTAGTTTGTTTATCCTGGTTTCTAGGCAGAATAAAGTGATATTAGAAGTCTCGTGCATAGTGTAAGCAAAGACAAAGAAATGGATGTAAAATCTTTAGTAGGATTATCTCTGATATGAATTTATTCATTCAAGAAATGAGAATAAATTCAATGATGATGACAATTGCTAGACAGTAGATAGGTAGGATAGATTATAATAGATATATAGTTGGTAGATGATAAATATTTGTTATATGGATGGATGGATGGATAGATAGATATTGCTCGTATGCTTACTATGTGCCAGGCACCATACTAAGCTATTCTCATTTTATACTTACAACATCATGAAGTTGGTGATGTGCATTTTACACATTAAAAAAAAAAAGGCTTAACAAGTAAATTTCCCAAGAGTTTAAGAAGTGGGGTTCTGGAATTTAAATGCAGGCAATGTGACTCAGGAAGCCAACTTTTTGTTCATTTATTCAGCAGATATTTATTGAGTACCTGTCGTGTGTCAGGAACTATGCTAGACTGCAGATCCAAAAATCAAACCCATAAGTAGATAAGGAATTACAAATCATAATAGTGTTGGGAAGGGAAAGGACCAGTACTAACATGCAGAAAGAAGGTGGGTGTCTGTGTCATCAGAGTGGTCAGAGAAAGCTTCTGTGAGGATGTGACATTAAAGCTGAGTCCTAAGTCACAAGGAATGAGCCACAAAGAAGACCATTGCAAGCAGAGGGAACAGCTTATACAAAAACTCATGGGCCTGAGGAGGCTTCATGGAGGAGAAGGAGAAATAAATTATCCAAGCCTGGAGAGAATTTTACCAGCAGGGAGGGTTTTGCAGGTGAGCACAGATATTGAACTAAGATGTGGTAGGGCAGAAGGAAAGAAGCAGAATATTTCTATTTACAGCACTATGTCTGGGGCCCTTATTTTATTTTATTTTTATTTTTATTGATACCCACATTACACAGATGTAAGGAGGCCCTTCTCTTGAGCATACAATTCAATTACAGAAGATGTTAAAGGATTTAAAACCGCTTTTAATATTATCAAGTTGCATTGATTTTATACTTTTTTCCTGCTGGGTGTGGTGGAGGACAAAGAGTGCATCATGTAACTTATACCCAACTGATATAGTTTGGCTGTGTCCCCATCCAAAGCTCATCTTACATTCCCAAGTGTTGTAGAAGGGACCTGGTGGGAAGTAATTGAATCATGGGGGCAAGTCTTTCCCCTGCTGTTCTCATGATAGTGAATAAGTCTCACAAGATCTGATGGTTTTAAAAAGGGGAGTTTCCCTGCCCAAGCTGTCTTCTCTTGTCTGCTGCAATGTGAGACATGTCATTCACATGCCATGATTGTGAGGCCTCCCCAGCCACATGGAACTGTAAGTCCATTAAACCTCTTTCTTTTGTAAATTGTCCAGTCTCAAGTGTGTCTTTATCAGCGGCATGAAAATGGACTAATACAGTAAATTGGTACCAGTAGAGTAGGGTGCTGCTGAAGAGAGAATCAAAATGTGGAAGCACCTTTGGAACTGGGTAACAGGCAGAGGTTGGAACAGTTTGGAGGGCTCCGAGAAGACATGAAAATGTGGGAAAGTTTGGAACTTCCTAGAGACTTGTTGAATGGTTTTGCCCAAAGTGTTGATAGTGATATGGACAATAAAGTCCAGGCTGAGGTGATCTCATATGGAAATGAGGAACTTGTTGGGAAGTGGAGCAACAATGACTCTTGTTATGTTTTAGCGAAGAGATTGGTGGAATTTTGCTCCTGTCCTAGACATTTGTGGAACTTTGAACTTGAGATAGATGATTTAGGGTATCTGGCAGAATAAATTTCTAAGCAGCAAAGCATTCAAGAGGTGACTTGGGTGCTGTTAAAGGCAATAAGTTGTATAAGGGAAGCAGAGCATAAAAGTTTGGAAAATTTGCAGCCTGACAATGCGATAGAAAAGAAAACCTCATTCTCTGAGGAAAATCCAGCAAGCCAGCTGTAGAAATTTGAATAAGTAATGAGGAGCCAAATGTTAATCCCCAAGACAATGGGGAAAATGTATCCAGGACACGTCAGAGGTCTTCATGGCAGCCCCTCCCATCACAGGTTTGAAGGCCTAGGAGGAAAAAGTGGTCATTAGCCAGGCCCAGGGTCCCTGTGCTGTGTGCAGCCTAGGGACTTGGTGCCCTGCGTCCTAGCCGCTCCAGCCATCGCTGAAAGGGGCCAACACAGAGCTCAGGATGTGGCTTCAGAGGATGCAAGCCTCAAGCCTTGGCAGCTTCCATGTGGTATTGAGCCTGCCAGGGCACAGAAGTCAAGAATTGGGGTTTGGGAACCTCCACCTGCATTTCAGAGGTTGTATGGAAATGCCTGCATGTTGAGGCAGAAGTTTGCTGCAGGGGTGGGGTTCTCATGGAGAACCTCTGCCTAGGGAGGTGCAGAAGGGAAATGTGGAGTTGGAGCCCCCACACAGAGTCCCTACTGGGGCACTGCCTAGTGGAACTGTGAGAAGAGGACCACCATCCTCCAGACCCCAGAATGGTAAATCCAACTACAGCTTGTATTGTGTGCCTGGAAAAGCCACAGACACTCAATGCCAGCCTGTGAAAACAGCTGGGAGGGAGGCTGTGCCCTGCAAAGCCATAGAGGAGTAGCTGCCCAAGACCATGAGAAGCCACCTCTTGCATCAGTGTGACCTGGATGTGAGACATGGACTCAAAGGAGATCATTTGGAGCTTTAAGATTTGACTGCCCTGCTGGATTTAGGACTTGCTGGGGCCTGTAGCCCCTTTATTTTGGCCAATTTCTCCCATTCAGAATGGCTGTATTTACCCAATGCCTGTACCTCATGGTATCTAGGAAGTAACTAACTTGCTTTTGATTTTACAGGCTCATAGGCAGAAGGGATTTGCCTTGTCTTGGATAAGACTTTGGACTGTGGACTTTTGAGTTAATGCTGAAATGAGTTAAGACTTTGGGGACTGTTGGGAAGGCATGATTGATTTTGAAATGTGAGGACATGAGATTCAAGAGGGGCCACAGAATGATATGGTTTGGCTGTGTCCCCACCCAAATCTCAATTTGAATTCCCACATGTTGTGGGAGGGACCCGATGGGATGTAATTGAATCATGAGAGCAGTCTTTCCCCTGCTGTTCTCATGATAGTGAATAAGTCTCACGAGATCTGATGGCTTTCAAAAGGGGTTTCCCTGCACAATCTCTCTTCTCTTGTCTGCTGCCATGTGAGACATGCCTTTCACCTTCTGCCATGGTTGTGAGGCCTCTCCAGCCACATGGAACTGTAAGTCCATCAACCCTCTTTCTTTTGTGAATTGCCCAGTCTTGGGTATGTCTTTGCCAGCAGTGGGAAAATGGACTAATACACCAACTAAAGCATTTTCTCATTAAACATTTGAGTCATCCGTCCCACTGGCCTACATGAAGACTATGGTGGGCAGAACAGGTGATTAGTGATGCAGCCTGAGGTGTGTAGAGGTTAACCTCCAGTGCACAAGCCAGGCACTCTGCTATGTCCTAGATGTGCTGAGATGGGAGAGCCTTAAGGGGAGCTTTTACTGTGGTGAGTTTAAAAAGTCAAGTAAACAAACAAGAGCTTAGGTCACACATCAGCAAAGCATGGCAAAGCCCCAAGACCAAATCCAGTCCACACCCCTTTTTGTACAACTGGGAGCTAAGTATGGTTTTTACATTTTTTAAATGGTCAGAAAAAAATTTTTAAAAGAATAATATTTCCTGGTCCATGAAAATGATATGAAATTCCAATTTCAGTGTCCATCAATAAAGTTTTCTTGAAACACAGCCACACTCATGGCTGCTTTTGAGCTACTGTGGCACAGTTGAGTAGTTGCGACAGAGACTTTATATGGCCTGCACGGTTAGAAATATTTACTTGCTGGCCTTTTATAAAAAATGTTATCTGAGCCCTGGTTTTGGTAGGTGAAGGGACCATGAGCATATCACAGAGGGGCACATAACTCAGATGCAAGCATAAGGGACGTCTTCCTGCAACTCAAGTTGCAGCTGGCTCTTTAGCATAAGAAGTGAGTTAGATAAGAAGGAGCAGGAAGAACACTCCAGGGATAAGAGAGTAAACGTGTTCCCTTGTTTATGATATAAAGATGGTGGCTCTTGAAAACAGTTTGCCAACCCCAAAGACATGAAGACAAGCAAAGAGAAATAAAGATAAGGACTTTCAGTCCTAATATACTTTCAGTATATAGCAGTGTTGTAACCCAACTATGCACTAGTGCCCTTTCACCCACCACACATACACAAAATTTTGGTGACATCCTATTGCCAGGCTCAGTTCATTACCAAAGAAATGAGACAGGGAACAAAAGCTATAAATTCAGAGTTCAGCTCTGGATGCTGGTGAGATCTGGGAAGGTTTCATGTAGGAGGAAGAGGAGGAAGAGATAGGATCTGTCCAGGCTTTGTAAAATCTGAACCAGAAAGAGGGCCTCCCAGATCATTAGTACTACCTGAACAAAGACTCATCTTCCAAGTAAGTAGATTTGTTTCCATTTAATTATCTGGGGGCCCTTCCCTCCAGCAAGTGATTCAATAGAAAAGGATTTCAAAGGATTTAAGACATTCTTAATGTTCTCCGGTTTGCACTGAAATTGCGCTTCTCTGTGTGTGAGTTTGAGGGGAGGCGGCCTTCAAGTAAATTAAACCTAGTCTTGGCATTTTCTCATTAAATGCCTGAGCAGCTCAATCCCACCGGCCTATATAAGGACCACGGTAGACAGAGCGGGTGATTAGCAGTTTCAGAACCATCAAAAAGATGCCCACAGTACCTGACTTTTAATTAACAACTATTCTGCATCTAGCCATTTATCTCAAGCATCTGGGGGAAGTTGAAAAGTATTTCTCTCCACATAGCTCCAGTATATCAAGGTTGGGGCTGAGCAAAGCTGATATAAAAGTTAATTATGACTGGCAGGAAATTACTGAAAAACCCTCAGCTCATTTTCTACTTCTTAAACGTCAAATCACAATTGTAAGTTTGACTTTCAGAACTTTCTGGAATTATAAACAAATATTTTAAAGAGAAAACTACATTTAAGTATTTCTATTTTTCCAAGGGACAGGATTAGGAGCCTCCCAAGCTGAGACAGATCTCAGCTACTGGCTGTATGGACTTGGATGAACTTGTTACCTGACCCCTGGGCTTCAGTTTTTCATCTGCAAGATGAAGTTTACCAGAGAATGGGACAAACAGGAGAAAAGTTCCTCTGCTTTTATGCCAGATAATCTTAGATGAATGTGTGATGATTTTACAAGGTGCACGGAAAGGACTGTATTGAATTACATCATGAGAAAGTTATTCCCTTCTGATCAACTCTTTCCCCAGTTTCTACATTGAGGCAAAGTCTCAGTTTAATGCTGGAATATTATAACACTTGCTAATCTTTCTTTAAAAATAAAAAGAAAAGAAAAAAACAGGCTTAGACTAAAATATTTCTACATAGAATTTTTAGATTAAGCAAATGAAAGTACACAATGCAATGAATAACTTGTAAGAGAAGTATGTCCAAATATTGCATGGATCATACTTATTCTAAAAATGATTGTTGTTTATCTGAAGTTAAACTTTAACTGAGTATCCAGTATTTTATTTGGAAACCCCATTTCTGCAGGCAGTGGTGGCTAACTAAATTTTAAATTATTGTTTTGTTTTCATCATGTTGACTATTTCTTTTTCACATGTGGTAGATAAATGTTCATCAGATATTCATCCCCTTCTCTGTGAGCAAATTATCTTTCCCTGCCCAATTGATGTTGGGAGGTGTGTGACTTGCTTTGGCCAATGAAATATGAGTAGACATGATGGGGTGCCAGTTTCAGACCAAAGACAGCCTCTGTTCTTTAATTCTGGGCTCCAAAATAAGATATGTGAGGCAGACCTACAACTTGGAGCCTGGCCAACTAAGCCCAGCTAGATCAGCCAAACTAAGCCAATCTGCAGACCTGTGCATGTGAGAATAAGCACACGTTGTTATAAGGCACTGAGTTTGAGGGTGGCTTAGCAACAAGATTATTTTGAAAATAGTTCAGCCATATACTTCTTGTTTATGGCAAATGACACTAGCTTTTTCATTGTCGGTAATGACAAAAGCTTTTATAAAAATATTTTATTAAAAATTATAAATCTATTTAAATAAAAATATTGTCATATTAGTTTAGGTGTTACATAGATAGTTTAAAATGTGTGGAGATTTGAATAATAGACTGACTTCTGGGGACTGTTTCACTTGATGAAATTCAAGGTCCCTTCCAGCCTAATATTTTAGGCACATAGGCATAGAAGGAACATGAGATTTGCAGTGTGATATGGATCTTAGCTTTCATTCTGGCTCTGACACCATCTGTGTGACCTAGGAAGTCTCTAAGTGACTGGTATATAATGAGCCTGGGCAAGTCACCTAACTTTTCTCCAGGGAACTGAGTAAGGGAATATGCCACCCACATGCCTCATTTACTGCCAGGGACTAGACCTTCACTGGGCTAAAAGCCCATGTCTTTTACACTATTTTATATCTGTCAATTTTTTGAGAAACCTCCATATTGTTTTCCAAAATTTATTTCCATTCAGCAAATATTTCTTGAGAACACGCCATGTGCTAGGCACTGTGTTAAGGATTATGCAGAGGGCCAGTGCAGAGCATTGGGGCTTTGCCCTCAAGCCAACATTTCTCCCAGGAAGCAAAGCCAGATCCCAGGAGAGCTAACGTTCTAGCAATAAGGAGAGTTCCTCTATTTTGTCAGTCACTACCACACTGGCCCTTGTAACTCCACTCCTGAAACAAGTTTTGTTTTTTTTTCTCGGCCTGGGCTGTCAGCAACACAGTAATGAGATGGGCATATTGTGTAGCAGCCCAGTCTCCCCTGCGACTGCCTGACAGGGCTTAGAGTCATTTGTCACACCAATAAACAATGAGCTCACAGCCTTAGCAAGGTGGCAATTAAGAAAATTCAAGCATATCTTCATTTACCCCAGTGGAATTCTTCATTCTTGACAGTTTGTGAAATTACGATGTTAAGTAAAGACATCACCGGAATGTTCTTAGCTTATTTGAAAACCCGTTAACTAGAAAATAATGAAGGAAATTTATATACCTAATTGGTGTCTACAATTGTGTGAAATGTCTGGATTTTTTTTGTTGTTTTTTTCTTTCTCTTATTGTGTTGTTGTTGTTTGTTTGATGCCTTCTAAATTTCGGGAGTTTTTGTTTAGTTTTTATCTTTCATTCTTAAACATTAGGTTTGGTACTGTATAAGATGAGATTTACTTTCTGCAGAGTGTGAAATGCATGTTTATGGAAAGTCTAAACTGTTGGGCTAGGCTTTGCTGAGGAATTGTGCCCTTAATTATTTGTGCAATGCAACTCATCTATAGTGTGAATAATCCCCTGCGAGCCAAGAGACCAAAACAGATGCCCTTTTATCAACTAAGATGGGCTCTAAGATTAAGGACACAAAGTTAACCATGGGGATGAGGGGTGCAGGCCTGGCTGCCATGGCAAATTTTAAATTTCTACTATAAAAGAAAAACATACCCTTGCTAAACTCCCTAACAATACGAGTGATCAGGCTGACTTACCACCCAGACCACTACAACTCTGATTGGACAGGAGACCAAGGACCAGCCTTACAAACATTCTTTTCTGACAAGTTATTGCAGACCTTAGGCGAGTTTCAGCAGCTTCTAGAGGTTGCACACAAACTGTCCTTGTGTCCTATAGTTCACCTTTTGACATAAGCCACCAAATTCCACTTCATTTTAATGCTAAAACCCCACCCCAAAGTGAACATGGGCTGTATATTACATGCATGTTTACCCAGTCTGAATGTACTCAGCTCCCCCTCATAAATATGTATAGTTTTTCCCTCAAACCTGCTGAATATGTATGACACAGGCCCTGTGAGTCATAAAATTCAACCTCTCCTTCCCATTTTCGAAGATAGAAGACATTCAGTCCAAGCTGGAGACTTTCTCTTCCTGGCCTGCAAGCTGATGTCACCAGTAAAGGTCTCCTTTCTAGTATTTAGCCATCCTCATGGTCTTTTGGACAATACCCCAAATCCTATTTAATTAGTTTTTTAATACAAGCTGACTAAAAATATTAAAAATGAAATCTGCTTTGCTCAAGTGTTGGATGTCATTCTCTCTGTCCCTCATTATAGACGAAATATGTTTTGTTCAGTATGGTATGTTAGAAAAAAGCCTGTCTAGGAATCAGGACTGAGGCTTAAAGCAGTTCTGTTATTTATTTGTTGGATAACAATACCAGTCAGTATAGGCTATACAATGCTGCAGTAACAAATGACCTTAAGTTGACAATACCAACACAGGTAGCTTACAACAACAAAGGTTTATTTCTCGTTTACATTGCTGAGAGCCAACTGTGGCTGTCCATCCCTTCATCTGTGATCTATCTCAGACATTACTTGTCATATAGAAAGAGATACAGAACATGGTGGTACCATGTGATGGCTTTTAAAGTCTCTGCCTGAAAGTGACATACATCATTTCTGCTTATATTTCATTGGTCAAAGCAAATAACATGGCCAAATCCAATGGCAGAGGGGTAAAGAAAATAATTCTACAAAGAAGGGGGAGCAATATCTTGAAGAGTAACAATCTACCAAAGTGGCCTTGCATGAGGCATTGGACTTCAGTTTCTTCTTCTGTAAAAATGAGAGGATAGAACTGAGCATCTCTGAAAATCCTATGCTTCTAATAAAGTGTACAGTGTTTGTGTAGCTGGGGAGGGCATATAATGGGAAATTCAGGCTTAGATTAAATACTGACTCTGGAAAAAATGTATGAAATGGGTGCCTCTTCTGGACAGTACAATAAAATGCCTATATCACATGGAGTGAAGGAATAGCCATAGTTTAAGCCATTCAAATGCCATTATTTGAGACATGCTAAAGTCCTCTTCTGCTGAGATAGTTTGGATATTTGACCCCTCCAAATATAATGTTGAAATTTGATGCCCAGTGTTAAAGGTGAGGTCTAGTGGGAGATGTTTGGGTCATGGGGAAAGATCCTGCATGAATGGCTTTGTACCATCTTCACGGTGTTGAGTGAATTCTTGTTCTATTAGTTCCCACAAGATCTGGCTGTTAAAAAGAGCCTGGAACCTTCCCCCTTCTCTCTCTTTCTTTCTTCTTCTCTTGCCGTGGGACACACCTGCTCCCCCTTCACCTGCCATATGATTGAAAGCTTCCTGAGTCCCTCACCAGAAGCAGATGCTTCCTGTGCAGCCTGCAGAACCATTAACCAAATAAATTTATTTTCTTAATAAGTTAACCAGTCTCAGGCATTCCTTTACAGCAATGTAAAATGAAATAAGACACCTGCCAAACTGGCTGCAGGGCCAGAGATCCCTGTAATTAAAGACACACCGCATCCTCTGCTTCACCAGAAAGCCCCCACAATGATATAGATGTTGAGACAACCTAGTACTAATGTCACCTTTGCAAAAAGTAGGTCCAAATTGTCAAAAGTGAGAAAGGAATGGGAAAGATCTCAGACATTTGTGGGGAAGACTCACCCCAAATACACAGTAGGATATGCTCTGGACATCCAGGTGCTATAGAATATTAGAATAAATACTTAAGAAACAGCTGTGATTGAGAGTAAAGGAGAGGAGGTACCAACATTACAAATTAAACTCTGTTTACTTTGTGATTATTCCTAAAGCAGCTGAATTGAATAGTTTTCTTTAACCCCAATTTGACTTTTTCCTATTATGATAAAAATGAAGTTTTCTAGCCCTGTGAAATGTGGCCATGTGTTTAACAGAGATAGAACTGAGGTAGCAGAGAAAATCCACACTACTTCAAGGATTTGTGGACCTGAAGTGGGTTTGGTAGGAAATTTGCTGTATTATTTTGATTCTGCTGCAAACTAGTCACTGTCTGCCTTGCACAACGTAAGGCAAATTGTATGTAGAATGACTTGAGGCATAAACAAGCAATATTTGGACATGGAAAGCAGATGTTTTAAGCACATTTGTTCAATAATCTCATGCTTTCTTATTCCCTTACACCTTTTGTCACCTGGAAGCTGGCTCAGTAAATATTTTAAGTTGTAAAGGTCAAGGCATTTCCAAACAACCGAGGGCTGGGGACTGGGAGAAAAGAGCCAGATGGAATTTCCCAGTTGAGCATCCCTTTGGCCAGCTGTGGCCAGACTGGCCTTTTCTCTGATGCATTAAGCTGTCTGTTTCCATAGAGGTGTCTCACAGCCAGCAGACAGGTGGCTGTGATATATGCCCCCGCGCTGGAGAGCAGATAGAGCTACAAGAAAAACGAAGAGATTTTCCAAGGCCTTTGTGCAGAATAGAGACCTCAACCAAAGAAAGTGGGAGATGAGCCATTTATCTTCAACCTATCATTGCTGCTCCTTTTCCGGGTGTTCTCATGACCTGCCTTTTGAGCTCTGTGTCAGGGCAGTTTATGACTCTGAGGCACAGTCTAGGGCCAGGGCTTCTCAACCTTGCCACTATTGACATTTGGAGCTGGATAATTCTGTGTTGTTGAGGGCTCTCTTATGCCTCACAGAATGCATAGTTTCATCCCTAGTTTCTACCCTCTAGATGCCAGTAGCAACCACTCCACAAGTTCAGACAAGTGAAAATGTCTCCCGCCATTGCCAAATGTCTCCTGCCATTGCCAAATGTCTCCTTGAGAACAAAGTCACCTCTAGTTGAGAACCACTCATCTAGAAGATGTGATGTGTGAACCACCTGAGCCAGTCGCTTGTTGGCCACAGCAAAGCAGCGTGTGGCTTGAAATGATGCACTTCTGCATAGTTCATGTTTAAAAGTATAAAAGAATGATCAAGAGTCTGGCTTTCCCAGGTTAGTAATTACCTCTGTTGTTATTAATTTTCCTAAGCAACCCAGTCAAATGAGTCATTATTATCTCAATCCCTCTGCCATGGCTGATTGATTTTGCTCCCCTATTGTTTCTAATTTCATGTAATGTCTGATTACATAGAGAAGCATTGAATACAATTCTTATGTAAGAGTCATTACAAATAGGCTTATTCCTCAGTTGTAAGCAGGAATGGATAAGGGGTTTTATATCACTTTATTGAAATAAATGCCTTTCTAGAAGTAAAATGCTCAAACACTACACAAATTGATAGTGTAGTACAAAAAGTCAAAATAAGTCAATACAGGGACCTAATGATTTTTAAATATGTTTAAGATGCATATTTGTGATATGCTTTCATTTACATTGTATAATTAAAGCATCAGTTCAATGAAAAACATCCATAAGTGATCCATATAATTCTTCTCATTGGAATTCTAGGGATGTGTCTGTTGGATTTGTATGGTGTTTTCTCCTATCTGAAAATTGATCAAGAGCTTCCTGCCTATCTTGGGGACAAGCTTTGACAGATATAAAATAATGTAAAAGACATAGGCTTTTAGCCCAGTGAAGGTCTAGTCCCTGGCAGTAAATAAGGAATGTAGGTGGCATATTCCCTTGCTCAGTTCCCTGGAGGCTCCACCACTTATCCATTGCTAGGAAAGCACCTGGCCATGGTGAGTCTTTGAGCAGATGTCGGTCTGGGGTATTGCAATGCTGACTTTTCACCAAGTCAGTGATGACTAATACTGGCCAATTCGGGAGGGACAGTGGTGGTGGGTGGAAGGCACAGGAAGAGAAGGAGCCCGTCAACTGCAGCTGGCTACCAGATAGTGTCAAGCCTCAGGGAGATATATCTGGGGCTCTCTTCAGGATTAAGGGTGCTTTTTCCCAGGATCTGTGCTTTTGGTTTTAAGGGTTGAACCAACAGTTGAGCACTAGGATTTACTATGTTCAAAGAGCTGTGGTGGAACATTTCCTCAATCTATGTAGCCACAGACCTCACTTGGCATAATTATATAGTAATAAGGAGCACAGATTCTGCAGTCAGACTGCCTGGGTTCAAATCCCTGGCTCTGCCCTTTATTAGCTTGCCTTGGGCAAGTTACCTAGCCTCTCTGTGCCTCAGTTTCTTCCTCTGGAAAAAAGATAATGTAATAGTACCTACCTCATAAGATTTTGTAAGGATTAAATGAATCAAAATGTGTAAAGCACTCCTAGCACATAAAACATGATATATAATATTGATGGGACTATCTGTAACATGTGCTCATCTCTTTTTTTTAAGTAAGTTTAGACTAAAACCCTTCTCCATTGGGTTTTCAGGTTTAGCAAGTGAAATACGGAATGTTCTGTTCAATTTTAACTTCAGGTTTAAAAAAATTTTTTATAAATATTCTCCATGCAATATTTGGGAATTCTTTCACCAAAAAAATAAACAGTTAGTACTTCTGTGGTTGCCAGATACTACTCCTTAAAAGAGATAAATGTGTTATACTCCACTTCATTGACATTTTAGATAGTGTATAATGACATATTCTTCAATCATGCACATGATACTGTTTTCTGACCCTCATTTATAAACTCCCTCCCTCCACCACCCATAACAAACATGCAACTCATCAAATACTCCCAAAGACATACATATTCCCTATCTTCTAGAAAAGCTCAACCCTTCCAGTAGACTTTTTCTCATTAATTCCATCTAACACTCTTGCATGCTTTCTCTCTCTCTGCAATTTTTATTCTATTTGTTATATTAATTAGCAGGAAGTTAAATGCTTCCTTGAAATGTTTTCTTGATGTCTCCGATGGACTTCCAATGAGTACTTTATGATTTGAAGCAAGAACTATGTTTTGTATTTTCCCATAAGGTCTGCTTCTCAACTCTGCACACAGTAAGTATTCTAAAAAGGCTAATTAATATAATACATGCATATGTTGACACCAATTCCCTATCAGTTCAGTGCATGTTTATTTGTTCACATTTAGGTTGCATTGGCCTGAAGGGCTTTGAAAAATGTGGCGGGATGCAGATTATCAGTTGATTTATAGCCCTTTAAAAAGAAATGATTTAGATGTATTTTTTGGCAAGTGTGGATCACATAAACTATCTTTCTCAAAGTCAAGTTTGCTTTGGGAAAACCTGAGAACATCTGTAATTCACAGCTTAACTCTTGAGTACATTATACTGGCTTATGCCCAAGGTTTATGAAGAAATGACAATATTATTTCCCTAGAGAAGTTGGTAGTAAAATAAAGTGGATCTCTTAAGGTTGTTTCAGTACAACTTGTGCTCCTTTTAGATAAAAGATCTCTTTTGGAAAGCATAAAAGTATAAAAGCATAAAAGTAATTTTCCCATGCTGTTTCTGGGTGACAAAGATTCTGATGTGACCCAGAATATATTTTCTCAGACTTTACTTATGGGCAACAGAGTTCAACACCAACATTTTGTTTTGCAAAGCCCTTGCAGCCAGAATGCTAATTAACTCACATAATGCGTCACAGTCTTATTAAATGTCAGATCTGAAATTCTTGTCTTACCTCCTCCCCCTCTTTTAAAATTTTAAAAATCTGACACTCAGAGAGGGGATATAAATTCTAAGGGTCCAACAGCTTGGGAGTACCTGTGTTCCTTTTTCCTTTATAGGAACAATGTGAAGAGAAGAGAAATATATATTAGGGTGTTTTTTTTAACCTCTTTAGAAGAAAATACCATAGAAATGGGAGCATCGTTATAACATTTTCCATACAGTCTGCAATGGTGTGTGGGCTCTCAAGATTCACAGTAGCTTCAGTGCAATGTTGTGGGTGGTTCCAACTGCCTTTGAACTAGGTGTTGACAGAAAAATAACATAGCACAGCAGGACTCTTCAGGGAGGAGTCTCATGAGGACATGTAGGACATGTTTCCTCAGCACTCGTTCAGTTGTAAATGACAGGATCTAACTCAAATTAGCTCAAGAACAAATGGAAAATGTGTTCCCTTAAGTAGGAAATCCAGTATTTGATTCAGACACTCCTGGCTCCAGCGGTTAAAATGATGTCATTCAGACTCCACCTCTCTGTATCTGGATTCAGCTTTGTATTAGTCCATTCTCATGCTGCTATAAGGACATACCCAAGACTGGGTAATTTATAAAGAAAAGAGGTTTAATTGACTCACAGTTCCACGTGGGTGGGGTGGCCTCAGGAAACTTGCAATCATGGTGGAAGGGACCTCTTCACAGGCAGCAGCAGAGAGAATAAGGGAAGAGTGAAGGGGGAAGCCCCTTATGAAACCATCAGATCTCATGAGAACCCACTCACAATCACGAGAACAGTATGGGGGAAACCACGCCCATGGTCCAATCACCTTCCTCCAGATCTCTCCCTTGACACATGGGGATTACAATTCAAGATGAGATTTGGGTGGGGATACAAAGCTAAACCATATCAAACTTAATTCTCAAATAGACTCTCCCCATGCCATGATGAGGAGGTGATCAGAGTTCTCAAGCTTTTATTGTTCTCATGATTCCAGGGAGACAGAGTATATTTTCTGATAGCAACAGGATAATTTGTAGAGGGTATTCTCCTTGCCTCAGAGTGATGCAGTTACATATCCCTTGACCAACAGCTAACCAGAGGAATGGGGTAATCTGATTGGCCAGGCTTGAGACATGTGTCCAGCATGGAGCTGAGGGGAAGGAAATTCTCCATCCCAGCCACATAGACACTAAGAATTTCCCCAAAAGAATGGAAGTTAGAGGCCAGGCCTAGTGGCTCACACCTGTAATCTCAGCATTTTGGGACACTGAGGCAGGAAGATCCCTTGAGGCTAGGAGTTTGAGACCAGTCTGCACAATGTTATGAGACACCATCACTACACAATTTTTTTAAATTAGCTGGGTGTGCTGGCATGCACCTTTAGTCCCAACTACTTGAGAGGCTGAGGCAGGAGGATCCCTTGAGCCCAGGAGTTTGAGGCTGCAGTGAGCTATGACTGCACCACTGCACTCCAGCCTGGGTGACAGAGCAAGAGCAAGATTCTGTCTCTGAAAAAAAAAGAATGGAACTTACACAAGCTTCAGACTACAGATGTTCTGCCTGTGGTCTACATATACATTTATTTATATACACACACATCTATAGCTGCTGCACCTATTCCTGAGGGCAGGTTTATTCAATCCTTAGGTTCCACAGCAGAGATAAAGATACTTATGGATACTGTATAGAGTCATTCCTCATTTCTTTCAAAAGTCCTTAGCTCTTTAAGGATCTCTATTTCTACTTTAACCAAATAATGAGAAAAAACTGGCTCTGTGTCTCTACTGTTTGTCATATTTATGACCTACAGTTTTTTTTTCTACTCAGACAGCTGCAAGGTGCACGGGATCATATATAGTTGTTTCCTTCATGGTAAATAAGGTTGCAGAGTGCTTAGAACCACTGACCCTCAGAGCTTCAGAACGCATGAGACCTGGGATTCTAGAGGGATTACTAATCTTCAGGAGATTATGGATCTTCAGAGAGTTTTAGAGGCTCAATCATGCATTTATCATTCATTTACTGAGCCAAACTATGTGCCAGGCATGGTTTTAGGTATATAGCTCAGGTATAAACAGTGAAGACAATGGCCCTGTTCTCATGGAGTTTGCACTCACAATATGGGGAGAAAATAAAACCAATAGGAAAATATAAAAGAGGTGACAGAGTTACTGAGAGGGCAACTGTAAAAAGAAAGGAAAGAGCCCTCTGGGGAGACTGGCCTTGAACTGACACCTAGATGATAAAGGGGATCCATTCATTCAAAGATTTAGGAAAGGAATATTCCTGGCAGAGGGATGGTCAAAGGCTCTGAGGTAGGATGACGTTTGAGTGACGAGCAATAGAAAGGAGGCTCAGTGAACAAGGAGGAAATTAGGTTAGTGCGGTCATCAGGAGCATATCAAAAAGGATTTCATGGCCTGCTGGGCATGGTGGCTCACATCTGTAATTCCAGTGCTTTGGAAGGCCAAGGCAGGAAGATCACTTGAGGTCAGGAGTGAGTTATGATTATGCCACTCCACTCCAGCCTGGGAGACAGAGCAAGAATTAGCTAGATTTTTGTAGTGGGTATAAATTAGAAGGTATCGGAAAGGAGCTTGTGTACAAAGGACTGACTTAATCTGACTTAATCTGATTTGAGGTTAGGAGAGATCACTCGGGCTATTATATGGCAAATAGATTGTGTCAAGCAGCAGTTTTCAGATCATGATCCCTAGACTAGCAGCAGTGGCATCACCTGGGAATTCTTTAGATGTGCAGATTCTCAAGCACCATCCAGACCTACCGAATCAGAGACTCTGGCATGAGATCCAGCAATCTGTGCTTTAATAAGCCCCCCAGGAGATTCTCATGCATACTCAAGTTGAGAACCATGGATGATAAAGCATAACAGGAGAGAGCCCCCTTAGGAAGCTTCTGCACTCATCCAAATGAGGATAATGGTAGCATAGACTCAGGTTGCAGATGTGGGATCAAAACAGATGAATCCAGTACCTATTTGGTAGGAAAAATTGAGAGGACCTGTGAATGGATTGGATGTGAAGATGAGAAAGAGAGAGAAGTTACCTCCTGGGTTGTGGTTGGAGTTGCTGCTTTCACATAATCTTTGCTTTCCACATAATCTTTGCTTTCCACATGCCATGAAGTATAGATACAACAGCAAAGACAGGGAAGCCCAAGTTGAAAAGAGGAGAAGGAGCCAGATGACTCAATTATGTGTTGGTTCTACACTTAGTTCTGTTTCCTTGATAATAGTCACCTTTACTCTCTGAACCTTAGTTTTCTCAATTCTAAAATGGGATTATATGTAACCTATCTCAAAAGATAAACATTAAAACTTAGCATTGACTTTGTGAATAATTAACTACCACATACTGGAAAACATTGTCACTAACATTGTTTATTCTGGGAGGGCTGGGCAGGGACATGAATCTATACACGAATTTTGTGGAACTCCACTACACCACCCCGCTTCGGTGACATCCATGAATCCTTATGCTGACTTCCAACTTATAGATAGCTTTAGTTCCAACAAAATCATATTTTTTTTTACTTTGAAGGCTATGTCCACTTAATTTCTATACTTAGAAAACACTGTTTCACAATGGAAAAAAATACTCATATCCCTGTGTAGGATATGAAGATGACTAAAATTGATGTATTTTTGTTGAAGAGTTTACATTCTAATAAGAGATAGAATGTATATGGGATGTTAGGATATAAATACATTCTATAGAAGTTCAGAAAAAATAAAGATGTCCAAAGACCACTTCATCCTCCTTAAAACCTGCTTGTAACTTGTTATTTATGACTAACACTCTGGGACTCTTGGTTGCATTCCTTACTTCTGTGAAAGATCCCAAGTCTCAAAAGGGATTGAACAATGTGGAACCTCTTCAGAAGCCCAAAGATTAGCAAGCCTAGTTCTGCATTTTAAAGGGAAGGAGAAAAGCAGATTCAGTACACCACTGACAAGTGTATTAATAATAATCTCTGGCAATTTTTTCCAGCATACAATATCAAAAGAAACCCAAAGCAAATCTGAAAGTTGGCCATTGCCAGAAGGGGGCTATGCCTTAGAAATTTATATTAGATTCACCTAAATCTGGCAGTAAACACTCAGAAATATGCTGGGTTTGTTTTCTACTCATTAATTGCACCTGGTGAGTAGTGGCTCATAGCCAAAATCTAAAGGGCAGTTGGAAGGCAAGGAGGATCTAAAGACCTATAAGAATAGGATAGTGCCATATTTTTGCTTACTGAGAATTCAAGACTACACAGAGCGGGTACCAGCTGTAGATCTCCATGGGAAATTTTGCGAGATCTGGAAAGTCAAGAACATACTATCTCCTGCTTTGAGTAGTCACCTCTAAAAAGATAAATGTCCTTATCTTTTGTAATTACAGAAATCTTACAACTTTTTCCTGTGTCTATCAGTGTCTTTTCATGAATCACAGACATTGCAACAAGCAGGTAGATGGTTTTGGAGCGTTAAAAAAGGTAGGAGTAATCACAGGAACCAACAACCATGCCAGACCAATTGCATTTCCCTTTTTGAAAGGGTTTTCAGAACAAAGCATAATAAATGTAGGAGACATAGTACATTGAAGTTTCAGTAAGGCATAGTTATTTTATATGATTACAGGTAGATACAGAATATGTAGTAGAGGACAGTAACAATTGAAAGGGTCTGATTTAAAAGTCAGTCTCTAAGGTTGCAGATTGATTGATTCTCACTTGCTTCCAGGCCTGTGCCTTGCGACTTGGTGCAAGGTGATGTATCCATTCTCATAGGGCAAGATGAAGGCTGACTCTGGGGACATGCCAAGTGAGCACCAGGCAAGCACAAGTGAACATCAGTTCAATTCCATCTGTGATATGGAAGACAGATAAGGAAGGGGTCAAATAAGATTTGTAAGGAAACACTCAAAGCCAATCCAGAATAAGCCCCAATATGAAGACCAAGAGCATAGTATTAAAGGTACCAGATAGTTATCATAGAGGAAGCAAGATTTAGTAAGAAAGTAAGCCAGACAATAGCCCCAAACACAGCTCTCGGCACTCTAGACAGTTTTTAATGAGACTGTATCACATGGCAGGGTTTTTAGGGGCATCTTAAAGGTACTTTAATTGGGGCAGAAAAATCCCAAAGTCAGTAACCCATATATAAATAGTAGGGAGGTTGACCAATCGATCCAGTTTGCCTGGGACTCAGGGAGAGTTCCAGGATATGGGACTTTTCACTCATAAAACCAGGACACGTTGATCACCCTGATAGTGAAGGGACTCAGAACTATGTCACATGAGGACATATTGGAATTTGTTTCATCAGAAACGTAGACATCATATTAACAGTAATAAATAGTGTTTACTGACACCATTTCACAGGCTACAAAGGACTTTAGATGAATATCCTCATTTAATCTTCACAACTAACCTGTGACTAGGCATAATTATTTTCTCCATTTTTCATGAAGAGGAAACCAAGGCCTACCAAAGCTAAATAACTGCCCAGTGACACATCTAGTAAGTAGTAGAACCCCAAATTGAACCTAAGTGGTTGGATTCCAGAGCCCACAATCCTAAACCCTTCAGAAGACTTAAGGGAACTCAACAGATGCTTCAATAATTGAAGGGCTGTCATGGAAGAAAGATGGGCTTAATTTATGAAGTGATGGGAGGTTAGAGAGGATGTTATGGAGAGACAGGGTTCAGAGTTTCTAAACTTTCCAGAATGAAATAATCTGCTCCAGAAGAAAAGACATTCTCTGTACTTGGTAGGAATGCTTAGAGAAAGACAAACAGTGTATAATTTGCCTAATCTTAAAATCCCTCCTCACCATAAGATACTATTGCAAAATTTATTTTTCTAGCAAGGTCAAAATTAGGAAAGCACTCCATACACGCTCACAAAATTAAGTTTAAAAACACAATGGAAAATCAACTTATTTTTACAACAAAACTTATGATTTATTATAAATTCCCATGCTTTCTAAATAAATGTTGACATACCACATGCCTCCTTCAGTTCAAATTTGAGTGTAAATCATAAAAAGCCCATAATCCAAAACGCTTTATGTGTTTTTACGATCACAGAAGGCTGCCCTGCCTTCCATTCATGATTAATTTTTTTGGATGGCTCCCTCTAGATCTTAGAAAATAATTAAAACTAATGAACAATCCTCAATGGCAGTAAAGCAAGAAGCATATTGTTTCCTGCCTGGGCTCTGAGTTTGATCAAAGGGAAGACTCCCTGAGATGCAGACATTGATGTTTTACACTTCACTTCCTGACCACCCACGGAGACCACATGACAGCTTCAGGGGAAACCATGAATTAACATTTTTTAGTACTTCATAGAATACTTAGAGTTTGCAAAAAGACAATTAGTCAGTATAACTGCTGATTCCTCAACAGAGAAGGATTCTAAGACACGCGCTTTTTATTTTCTCTTAGCGCTGTCCTGTGTCATGAGTGGGGTAATGTTTTCATTGAAGCAGGTCCGCTCCTCACACATATCACAAAAACCAGTGTGACGGCTGCAAAGAGAGTAGAAAAAGAAGGCATTCGCAAATTGCCCGTTTGTCATATTTTCCCAGTTTGATGATATGTTTTCAGCAGATACTTTAAAGAGCATTTTATTCAGAGGTTTACCCAGTAAAAGACAAGAAGAAAAGCAAAGTTTCAAGTTAAGTCAATTGTTTTGGGCACAGGAAGTTTGCTCTGTGAAGTATTTCTGTAGAAGTTTAGAGGGAAGTAGAAATTTGGGGGAGGATTGATTACTTCCATCCACTTTCTATTGTATATCCTGTAACTTCATTTACAGAAAAACATTTGACTTTTTTGGTTGACCTGGCATTCAATTCAATTTCACTTGACCGGTTAGGCAATTAACAAATCGTGGTCAATCAAAATAGAAGCGTTGTCTTCTTTCATTTTTCTTCTGCAAATGACTTTAAAAAAAATAAATCCTATACATTAAAGATACAGCCAAAATGAATTAGCTTTTAACATTGGCCACAAAGGGGGTTTAGATGGTAATAATAAAAATATAGTCAATTCTTTTTTTTTAATCTCAACTTTTATTTTAGATATGGGAGTATATCCACAACTTTGTTACATGGGTATACTGCACCCAGGAAGTGAACATAGTACTCAATAGATAATTTTTCAACCCATGCCTCCTCCCTCCCCTGTCTAGTAGGCCACAGTGTCTCCTGTTCTCATGTTTAAGTCCATGTGTATTCAATGTTTAAGTCCATGTGTATTCAATGTTTAGCTCCAACTTATAAATGAGAACACACAGTATTTGGTTTTCCGTTCCCTGCATTTTGTTCACTTAGAATTATGGCCTCCAGCTCCATTCATGTAGCTGCAAAGGACATGCTTTCATTCTTTTTTATGGCTGTATAGTTTTCCATGGTGTATATGTACCACATTTTCTTTATCCAGTCCATTGTGGATGGGCACCTAGGTCAATTCCTTGTCTTTGCTATTATGAACAGAGTGGCAATGAACATACAAGGCCACGTGTTTTTTTGATATAACAATCTATTTTCCTTTGGGCATATACCCAGTAATAGGATTGCTAGGTCAAATGGTAGCTGTTTTAAGTTCTTTGAGAAATCACTAAACTGTCTTCCACAATGGTCACACTAATATACACTCCCACCATCAGTGCATAAGCATTCCTTTTTCTCCACAACCTTGCCAGCATCTGTTGTTTTCTGAGTTTTTAATAAGAAACATTCTGACTGGTGTGAGATAATATCTCATTGTGGTTTTGACTTGCATTTCTCTGATGATTCATGATAAGCATTTTTTCATATGTTTGTAGGCCACTTGCATGTCTTCTTTAGAGAAGTGTCTGTTCATGTCCTTTGCCCATTTCTTAATGAGGTTATTTGTTTTCTGCTGTTTGATAAGTTCCCTATAGGTTCTGGATATTGGACCTTTGTCAAATACATAGTTTGCTAATATATTCTCATTCTGTAGGTTGTCTGTTTACTATATTAGTAGCTTATTTTGCTGTGCAAAAACTCTTTAGTCGAATTAGGTCCCACTTGTGAATTTTTGTTTTTGTTGCAATTGGTTTTGGGAATACAGCCAAAAATTATTTTCCAAGGCCAATGTCAGCAAGGGTAGTTCCTAGGTTTTCTTCTAGGACTTTCATAGTTTGTAATCTTACATTTTAGTCTTTAATCCATCTTGAGTTAATTTTTGTATATGGCAAAAGTAATGGTCCAGTTTCATCCTTCTGCATGTGGGTAACCAGTTATCCTACTACTGTTTATAGAATAGGGGGTCCTTTCCTCATTGCTTGTTTTTGTTGGCCTTGTTGAAGATCAGATGATTGTAAATGTGTGGCTTTATTTCTGAGTTTTCTGCTCTGTTCGTTTAGTCAATGTATCTGTTTTTGTATCAGTGCCATGCCATTTTGGTTATTGTAGCCTTATGGTATGGTTCGGGGTAGTTTGATGTCTCTAACTTCGTTCTTTTTGCTTAGAATTGCTTTGGCAATTCAGCCTCTTTTTTTTGTTTTCATATGCAGTTTAGAATAGCTTTTTTCTAATTTTGTGAAGAATAACATTGGTAGTTTGATATGAATAGCATTGAATCTGTAAATTTCTTTGGGCAGTATGGCCATTAATCATTTTAATATTGATTCTTCTAATCCATGAGTATAGAATGTTTTTCCATTTATTTTTGTCATCACTTATTTCTTTTAGCAGTGTTTTGTAATTCCCCTGTAGAGATCTTCCACCCTCTTGGTTAGCTGTATTCCTAGGCATTTCATTTTCTTTGTGGCTTTTGTAATGAGATTGTGTTCTTGATCTGACTCTCAGCCTGGACACTTATTGATGTATAGAAATGCTACTGATTTTTGTACATTGACTTTTATATCCTGAAACCTCACTAAAATCATTTATCAGTTCTAGTAGAATTTTGGCAGAGCCTTTAGGGTTTTCTAGTTACAGAATCATATCATCAGCAAATAGAGATAGTCAGACTTCTTTTTCCATTTGGATGCCTTTTATTTCTTTCTGTTGTCTGATTGCTCTGGCTAGAACTTGCAGTATTCTGTTGAACAGGAGTAGTGAGAGTGGGCATCCTTATCTTGTTTCAGTTCTCACAGGAAATGATTCCAGCTTTTGCCTGTTCAGTATGATGTTGGATGTGGGTTTGTCATAGATGGTTCTTATTATTTTGAGATATGTTCCTTCAATGTCTAGTCTGTTGAGGGTTTTTATTATGAAGGGATATTGGATTTCATCAAAAGCTTTTTCTGCATCTATTGAGGTAATTTTATGGTTTTTGCTTTTAATTCTGTTTACGTGGTGAATCATATTTATTGGTTAGCACATGTTGAACCAGCCTTGCATCCCAGGAATAAAGCCTGCTTTATCGTGATACATTAACATTTTGACGTGCTACTGGATTTGGTTTGCTAGTATTTTGTTGAGAATATTTGCATCTGTGTTCATCATAGATATTAGCCTGAAACTTTGTTTTTTTTGTTTTTTTTGTTTTTTTTTTTTTTGGTGTGTCTCTGCTAGATTTTGGTATTAAGCTGATGTTGGCTTTATAGAATGCGTTAGGAAGGAGCCCCTATTCCTGAATTTTTGGAATAGTTTCAGTAGGATTAGCACCAGTTTTTCTTTGTACATCTAGTAGAATTCAGCTGTGAATCCATCTGATCTAGGCCTTTTTTTGACTGATCAGTTTTTTATTACTGTTTCCATTTCAGAGCTCAATATTGGTCTATTCAGGGTTTCAATATCTTCCTGATTCTATCTTGGGAGATTCTGTGTTTCCAGGAATTTGTCCATTCCTCTATATATTCTGATTTGTGTGCATAGAGTTGTTCAGAGTATTCTCTGAGGATCTTTTGTTTTTCTGTGAGATCAATTGTAATGTCATTTTTGTCATTTTTGAGTATACTTACTTGGATCTTCTCTTTTTTTTCTTTGTTAATCTAGCTAGTCGTCTATCAATCTTGTTTATTTTTTCAAAAACAAACTGTTGGTTTCATTGATCTTTTGTATAGATTTTTGCATCTCAGCTTCATTCAGTTCTTCTTTAATTTTTTAGTTATTTCTTTTCTTCTGCTAGTTTTTGACTGCTTCGTTCTTTTTCCTACTTCCTTTGGGTGCAAAGTTAGACTGTTAATTTGAGATCTTAATTCTTGATGAAAACATTTAGCACTATAAACTTTCCTCCTAACACTGCTTTAGCAGCATCTCAGAGATTTTAGTATGTTGTGTCCCTATTTTCATTAATTTCAAATAATTTTTCTATTTCTGCCTTAATTTCAATGTTCTCCCAGGAGTTATTTGGGAGTAAGTTGTTTAATTTCCACATATTTGGGTACTTTGAGACATCTTCTTGGTATTATATTCTATTTTTATTGCACTGTGGTCTGAAAGTGTGCTTGGTATGACTTCCATTTTTTTAAGTTACCGAGACTTGCCTTATGACCAAGCATCGGACTGATCTTAAAATATGTTTCATGTGCAGATGAGAAGAATGTATATTCTGTGGTTGTTGGGTGGAGTGCTCTGTAGATGTCTGTTAGGTCCAGTTGGTCAAGTGTGGAGTTTCTTTGTTAATTTCTTTGTTAATTTTCCTCCTTGATGATCTAACATTGTCTGTTGCATATTAAAGTCTTCCACTATTATTCTGTTGTTGTCTAAATCTCTTCATAGGTCAATAAGAACTTGTTTTATGAATCTGTGTGCTCCAATGTTAGGTGCATATATATTTAGGATAGTTGAGTATTCTTGTTGGATTGTACCCTTTATGATTATGTAATGTCCTTCTTTATTCTTCTTCACTTGTATTGCTTTAAAATCTCTTTTATCTGATGTAAGAATGGCAACTCCTGCTCTTTTTTGTTTTCCTTTTGCATAGTAAATCTGTCTCCATTCTTTTACTTGAGCTTGTGAGTGTCATTATGTGAGATGGGTCTCTTTACAGTCAATTCTAATTGCTCTGGAGCTGATTACATTTGGGGCCTTCTTGCAACCTTGAATTTCTTCCTTCTTTCATTTTCTGTCTATGTTTATTGGCTCCAAATGGGTAGGAAGAACCCACAGATGCTCCAATAGCACCTGACATATATTGGGGGAACCCACCCCCAATATTTCAACATAGGTTCTTTCTATTTTCCGTAAGTATTGGCCAGCTGAGAAATAAAGAGAGACAGTATAAAGAGAGGAATTTTACAGCTGGGCTGCCAGGGGTGACATCACATATCGGTAGGACCATGATGCCTGCCTGAGTCTCAGACCAGCAAGTTTTTATTAAGGGTTTCAAAAGGGGAGGGGCTGTAAGAACAGGGAGTAAGTACAAAGATCACATGCTTCAAAGGGCAAAAAGCAGAACTACTAATAAGGGTCTAATAAAGATCACATGCTTCTGAGGGAACAGGGCAAAGGGAAAAAGCAGAACCACTGATAAGGGTCCAACAAAGATCACAGAGCAAAGGGCAAAAACAGAACCACTGATAAAGGTCTATGTTCAGTGGTGCACGTATAGTCTTGATAAATATCTTAAACAACAGAAAACAGGGTTTGAGAGCAGAGAACCGGTCTGACCACAAATTTACCAGGTCAGAGTTTTCCCAACCCTAGTAAGCCTGAGGGTACTGCAGGAGACCAGGGCTTATCTCAGTCCTTATCTCAACTGCACAAGACAGACATTCCCAGAGCGGCTGTTTATAGACCTCCCCCCAGGAATGTATTTCTTTCCCAGGGTATTAATATTAATATTTCTTGCTAGGAAAATAATTTAGCGATATCTTCCCTTCTTGCATGTCTATTTATAGTCTCTCTGCAAGAAGAAAAATATGGCTCTTTTTGCCCAACCCCGCAGGCAGACAGACCTTATGGTTGTCTTCCTTTGTTCCCTAAACATCGCTGTTATTCTGTTCTTTTTCAAGGTGCACTGATTTCATATTGTTCAAACACATGTTTTACAATCAATTTGTACGGTTAACACAATTATCACAGTGGTCCTGAGGTGACGTACATCCTCAGCTTACGAAGATAACAGGATTAAGAGATTAAAGTAAAGACAGGCATAAGAAATAATAAAAGTATTATTTGGGAACTGACAAATGTCCATGAAATCTTCACAATTTATGTTCCTCTGCTGTGGCTCCAGCTGGTCCCTCCGTTTGGGGTCCCTGACTTCCCACAACAGACATACACAAAAGGATTGGCATAGAAGAGTTACTGGGAGTTGCTAGATTTTGATCATCCAAGCTTGCTCCGTTTGCTTGTTGGCACACCAAATTGAAAATTGACAATACAGTTCCAGAACCCTAGGTCAAGAAGCTTCTGTAGATTTACAAGCAGTATTGTCTCTGGGCAAGGAAGTGAAGTGCTACCTTCAGAATGCTCTCTGTGTCTCCACCTTCTTCTGTCTCTATTCTAGAATCTTGAAACCTGAAGAATGGAAAAGCTTAGCTATTTCCTTCTTCACCCCTCAGGTCAAAGCCTGCTTTCAGAAAAGGATCTGACACCTATAGAATTTCAGATGGGTTTTTTAAATCTCCTTATTTATTGTGGAATAAAAGATGTCATGGGTTGAAAAGGACAGCAAATAGCTGTGAGCTGATGGAGTGAAAATCTTCAGGAATAGAGACATCCAGAGCTTGAAACCACCTCAAGAGCTGAAGTCATATTCTGTACACTACATACCAACTTAGCCTGTATCTAAGATTGTCCCTGACCCTTATATATAAGAAAGGGCAGAGTTCTTCCCCAGGGTCCCTTGACAAAGTCTGGATCAAGGTTCAGCAATCTGTTGTTCAGAGGCCAAATCCAGCCACAGCCTGTTTTCATTTGGCCTGTGAACTAAAGATGGTTTTTACATTTTAAAATGGTTGGAAAAAATCACGAAAATAATAATATTTTGTGACATCCAAATATGGTATGATATTCACATTTTATTATCGTAAATAAAGTTTTATGGGAACACAGCCATGTACACTCATTTACGGGAATGTCTATGGATGCTTTTGCACTGCAGTAGCGGGGTTGAGTAACACAACAGACTAAAGAGCCTGAAAGACCTAAAATATTTACTATCTGCTCTTTAAGAGACAATTTACTGAGGTCTTGGTCAATATTTTTAAACAGTGTGCTAAAGATCCTGATGGTTCAACAGAGCTCACCTCAAAGCGGGGAAGGGGAAGGATGGCCCTGAGAAAGGGGCCACATGGAAGATGTACCATCTTCATTAAACCAGAATCGTTCTGCTTTTACCTCTTTTATACTTTGGAAATCAAAGGTTGATTTTATAGGAGATTATAAAAAGTTTATAACTGTGGAAAGCCATGAGTCTTCAAATTGTAAAGTATTCTAGATCTCTTTTTCTAGCACTTTTCCAAATTAAATACTCAGTAACACACAATATACTTTTGAGGAAATGGGGACCTGCTATCATTATTTCACCATGAAAGCAGAGGTTTCTAGAGAAGAAAGCTAGCACTGGAGACTTGTCAGGGCCAGGCTAGGCTAGGGATTCCTTTACCTTCTTTCCCCACTTCCCATCTCAAATCCTCATCTTCACTTCTTCCAAAATCTATTTTTATTTTTCTCTTCTCTTTCTATACTACCTTTCTCAACCTCTATATGTATTTTTTCTTTTCTTTTTTTTTAAGACAAGATATCTCTATGTTGTCCAGGTTGAGGTGAAGTGGCATGATCATAGCTCACTGCAGCCTTGAACTCCTGGGTTCAAGTGATCCTTCTGCCTCAGCCTGCCAACTAGCTGGGACTACAGGCATGAGACACCATGCCTGACCCCTTACTCCTTCTTAAACAAAGCTTACCTGTGGCTTTGGTTTGCCATGGCATCCTTATAATTTCTGTTCCACTACTATTTTGCAGATTTGTTTCTGTTTCTCTCCAAGAGAGAAAAACCTAGTAGGTGAAAGCCAGGAGTTTTGTAGCCACACTGCCCAGGCTTGAATCTTGGCTTCTATTTACCAAATGAGCAAGTTATTTAACTTCTCTGTACTTCATGAGTCTAATGGGGATAATAACGGTACATATTTCCTAAGGTTATTGTGAAAATTATGTGTGTGTGTGTGTGTGTAACACATATATAACACATATAATTTTCACAACAATATATAACGATCTTATATATATTTTATATACATATATATATGCAATCTTATATATATGTGCACACACATACATATAAAATCATTAGAACGTTGCCTGGAATATGGTAAGCATGATGTAGGTGTTGGCTCTTATTAGTATCTGAATGGCTCACTCAGAACATGCCATGGGCCCCTCATCAACCAAAAAGAGTTTTAGGAATGATCTCTTGTCAGCTACCACCCATAGATCTGAGCAGCATAGTCTAGGTTATAGAACATGGTAGATTGCATTAAAGGTCACAATTCTTTATTTCTCCCTGTATCCACTCTCTTTTTTGTGTAATTTTTCAGTATCTTCCTATTTGAATAGGATACATTTCCCATGTCTTGATGCTAGGCTTGGTATGTGACTTGCTCTGGCCAATGGAAAGTTTGCTGACATAATAGAAACAGAGGCTTAAAAAGTGCTTATACCGCTGAGTTTACCCTCTTGATCCTCTGCCATCATCTTGAGAAGGTCATGCCCAAGTTGATCTGCTGATTCCAGGAGGAGAATGAAAAGCATGTGAAGCAGAATCGTCCCCAGCCTAGATGAGCCAACTCCCAGTCAGCCTACAGACTGATGAGAAATAAGATATGATTATTGTTTAATGCTATTGGGTTTTGGGTAGTTTGTTACACAGCATGAATAGGAAAAAAATACTGAGTTGAACCCAGTAACATATGGTATTAGGCTATTTGCATTGCTATAAAGAAATACCTGAGGCTGGGTAATTTATAAAGAAAGGAGGTTTAATTGGCTCATGGTTCTACAGGCTGTACAAGCATGGCACTGGCATCAGCTTGGGTTCTTGTGAGAACTCAAGGAGCTTTTACTTATGGCAGAAAACAAAGCAGGAGCAGATGTGTCACATGACCAGAGCAGGAGCAAGAGAGAGAAAGTGATGGGGGAGGTGCCATACTTTACAACAACCAGCTCTCCTGAGAGCTCATTTATTATCATGAGGACAGCACCAAGCCATGAGGCATATCAACTTACTCAATTTTTTAAAATGATACTCAAGTACTATTATGAAACATTTTTTACTGAATTCATCAAGCTATTCTTTTTCTTTCAAACTGGGTTACTCGGAGATCCTAACTCCAGCATTCCTGTTTTTCTCTTCCCATCAACTCTCCTGACCTTGAAAGTTTTTTAGCCTATTTTTTCCACAAACTCCACAAATATCTGTAATTGCCTGAAAGAAGATGTTTTGCCTTGCCAGTACAAATTCTCTTTGGGATTCCCTTAAAACTCATCTGCTGTGAAAGGGCACTGCAGGTGGTTTGCATAGCTGTGGACAGTGAAATCAATTTCCAGACTTCCAACTCAGTGAGTTCCCATGGGGGTTGTGGAGAAAAGGAATAACGTTTATCAGAACAAAGGAGCAAGCTGACTTATAAGTATTTGTAAACTTTAGATTTTTGTTCAAGAAAGAAGTGGAAAGAACAAGACAGATACAGACACACGTATATAAACAAGGGTAAACTTCAAACCTAAGCCTTCTTTGTAGAAATCCATCTATTGAGTCTGAGACTAAAGAAATAGGACCAAAATAGTGTCTACAAATTGAAAGTTAAGATTTTTAGCCTTTGATCCCAGATGTATGCATTTTCCAAATGGCCCAGGCAGTCTGAGATCAGGATACAATTTACAGGCAACTGAAGCGCATAGGAAAAAACAACTTCCTAGAAGAGATA